>NC_051154.1:292187720-292287734 GCF_013339745.2 Dermacentor silvarum
GTTTCTTTCATTGTAAAATCATAGAATAAAGTCCTCACAGATGGAACCGCACAACCACCCGCGAAACCCAGCGGCTGCTGTGGTAGGCGCGACACGGGCGGCGGCTCGGCAGTAGGGTTGCCAGATGGCCCCCCAAAAAATAGCCAAATGATCTCAAAATGTAGCCCAAAGATAGCCAGACCCGAATTTTTAGTGACCCAAAAGTCGCCGAAAAGATAGCCAAAAGTTTGATGATGTTCTGCAGGTGTCTTACAGATGGTGCAGATGGTTCACCGCGTGTTTCCGGCTCCAAAACTACTTCCGCCTAAACTAACCAGCCCAACAGTGGCCTCAAGATCTGCGCAAAGACTTCTAGTGAGAGCTTCCACTCAGACGTGGATTTGGACACCACTTATTGTTACAACGAGCCGAAGGATTTTGTTCCCGATTGATTCATGACGTTATCAGTATTTACTGAGCCACGTTGTGAGCTAACTTTAGTTCACGCCTCGCTTTACTAATTTTTTTTTAATTATGGGGTTTTACGTGCCAAAACCAGTTCTGATTATGAGGCACGCCGTAGTGGGGGACTCCGGAAATTTGGACCACCTGGGGTTCTTTAACGTGCACCTAAATCTAAGTACACGGGTGTTTTCGCATTTCGCCCCCATCGAAATGCGGCCGCCGTGGCCGGGATTCGATCCCGCGACCTCGTGCTCAGCAGCCCAACACCATAGCCACTGAGCAACCACGGCGGGTCCTCGCTTTACTCGAGGCATTTTTCTATAAGTGTCGCGCAAAATACTGCCAGCTCCAGTCTCTAGGATCAGTTTCGGCTGGTCACAATCGAGTGCCGAAGACGCGGCCCGAGGTCAATGCATTTTCGAATAGTAGTGCCTTTCCTAAGCTTGATTCATAAAATAAGCATGTTATTTCTATCCCCCCTCTCTCTTTCTCTCTCTCAATTTTGTATTTTTTACTGAAACGTAAAACGTGAAACATTCTCGCATTTTCCACGTGCGAAGAAAGGACAGTTGTGACTGCAATTCGCCTTTGAGTGCAAAAACGGAACTACCTGCTGACCCGTAGCAGAAGAGGTGAATTAAATTAAAGCTTACAGTTTCAATTGCCACCTAGATTATGGCACTGACAATAACCTAGGTGGTATTAGTATCGAAGCGTTGAACTGTGCAATCTTTTAACACGGATTCCCTGGAAAGATTCGTGCAATCTAAAAACGTCTGCGTAAGTTTCTATGAATGCAGGCACGAATGCGTGTGCTGCCAAATTTCCGAGGGAGGCTGTGTACCTTACCTTCAGTGTGACTTGAAAAAAAATAAGAAATGTAATTCCACTCGGGAACACGTACGCGCGCGGCGACGATGTTAGCGCGTTTGGACTTTAAACGCAACCTCACTGCGACGACCTACGACCACGGTAAAAATGCGCTTGGAGTCCCCATATAATTTCTATCGCAATACAAGGAAATACCTCTTGCTCAGTTACCTGTTATTTTATCACAGACAACCACTTTTGTTAAACCTAGTGAAAGCATTCTCACGTTCCAAAATACTCATTTACGAGTGGTCAGCCCGCCGGGGCAGACAGCAGTAAAGGAAACTAGCCCGCGCACTCTGATAACCCGTTCTTCGCGAACACACTCGGCTCGACCAGGCTGGCGCACCCTCCGTTACCGTCACTGCGTCACACCAAGTGAAAATCGAGCACGTGCGTTCTTGCTTCTGCAAAAAGGAAATGCAATAAATATCCGATAGCGCATTCGATTATCCTTTCTTTAATCAAGCCGGTGGGCCGGAAATATCTGTGTTTCCAAAGACTATAAGGGCAAGAGGGGACGGAACGGCAGCGGTTCTCCACGCGCACCGTGCCGTGGCTACCGATCTGGACAAAACGGCAGAGGATGAGCGAGTACAAAGTGCGTCCAGCAAGTACGAAGTGCGACAGTGCGCTCGTGCCTGTGCCGAAGTTCGGGGTCATGTGTGAGCCTCACGCAAGACCTTGATCCTTCCTTAAAACATCCTCATTCTCAACTGCAATATTTTAAATTTTGAATGGCTTTATGCTTTGCATATGCAATAGTTGCCTTCTAATGCGGAATGAATTTCGGAAATTTTGTAACAAAGTGAGAAATTTGCCGAGTTTCTTACTCCATTCCAAAACAACGCACCACCAGACGCTTTTAAAACCCAATATGCGCACAAAGTAAAATTTACCTTTGAAAGAGGGGTTCTTCTCCTATTCCTTCTTATATACACGTCTGTATTTCGCCTGCCCATGCTTAGTTTTGAGAACGTTTTTTTTTTTTTTTTTTTTTTTTTTTTTTTTTTTTTTTTTTTTTACTGAACCACGCGTGAAGCGGCAGCAGATGGCGCCGAAACCAAAACAAAAAGAGAGCTTAGCCTTAAAACGCGCGTAAACACGGCAGCGACGACTTAACGTCATCCACTCAGGGCCTACATTGCCTAAAAACACAGCCTTCGAGATTGCCTTCATAACTTTTTCGCAGCAATGAGCTTTGGGTTGTCATAAACCGGCGTTCCCAAATTTTGTCAGTGCTGACGTCGTCCCGGGACCCGGAAGTCCTTAATACAAAAATAACCCTAATATAGCCATGTAGCCAACTTGGAATTTTCGACGCCAAGCCGCGTAAAAAGTAGCCCAATTTGGCTATTAATAGCCCAATCTGGCAACCCTACTCGGCAGCGGAGTGCCTACTAGAGTGTACTAGAATATTATCTAGTACACTCTAGTGCCCAAGGAGGTTATAAAAAAAAACTTCTGGAGTGGAGATGCCGGGCCGCGGCTGACGCCGGCGACCGCCATATTGCTCCGGGCAGAAAACGCAGCTGCGCCGCTTGGGCCCTTGCGTAAGTTCGGCAGTTGCGGCATTTATAGTGCTTAGTTACGGTCTGCTGAGCGGTAGTTCTGCGTTTGTAAGGGAACATCCAAGCTCTGCTGAACGGGATGGCGAACGCCTGCGTCGCACGAATCGTGTGAAGCAAAAGTCAGGAGTAAATTTCACGTGTATATGTAGCGCGAAAAAGCCTTCAATCGCTCGACCATTGCTGTGCACTATCTCCGTCGAGGAGCGATGTTGTACATGAAATCTACTTTTAATTGGCTGATATAGGCTGAAACAAGCTTTTTTCTGCGTATGTTTGTGCGACAGGTTCCCGAAAGAGAAAGCGCTGCGTGACGCATGGCAGCCCGCTGTTCGCAGAGATGGCTGGGCGCCTTAAGATTCGGATGTTCTTAGCTCGGTGCACTTTGAAGAGGGTTGTTTTGACAGGTCTGGTCAAACGACAAGGCTGCGACAGGGCAGCATTCCAACCATTTTTCTAGTGTTCTCCGCACATCTGCATAAAAAAGCGAGTTCGTAAGAAATGCTTGCTGTTCGTATATATTTCCGGTGCGCTTGCATATGAGATTCCGCATGTCGAGAGGAATTATTTACTTCTATATATATAATATGATACAGCTCTCAGACCTGGCGGACGTCGTAGCTGGGTCTCACAAGTTGACTGTTTATAAGCGTGGCACGCAACTGTTTCGCATCAAAACAAGAAAATAACTGACCTAACTGGCAAGTATTGCCAGTCACATATCGTGTGTGTAACAACACGATATGTGCCTGGAGCAACAACAGTTCTTAATTGTGAAGCCATAGGTATCCTATCTCGGTGTAATTTAACTTAGGCTGGATTGCGAATATTACTGTTTTCGCAGATCAAGTTGCTGTTGCATGCCGTCATGTAAAGCGCTATACAAATCAGAGTTCATACAAATTCGTCTATTGCGGACTCACGATCTTTACAATATTTAAAAGCCATCATTCGTAGTTACTGAACCGTGCGTGCGCCTTAAGAAGTGACATTATCGGCATGCCTTTAATTTTGAGCATTGGTGCAATTTCTTGTTTTTGCGCAGCCAAAAATATGTTTGTTTTGATGTGTTTGCATTTTATGTATGCCTATTTGGTATTGTTTTCCTATAGTATACACTGTTATGCACCAGGTAGTTATCCAATATTTTATTCATTTTTTCCACCATGTTGTTTTATCCTTATTTTATCAAAATAGCCAGGACATAATAAAAATTTATTTACCACTTTACTCATTTCACCTTGTACTTCGTGTCACTTCGGTAATGTGGCAAGCTGATGCGCATGAAACGCGTTACAGCTTCAGCCCACGTATTCTTGCGTTCACAACTGCCTTGTGCATTTGTCCTTAGCCTGACATGACAAAGATTACTGGGGATTCCTGATGATAGAACTAGGTGACATGAAAGCCCTAGCGTCGCTAACTCAATGATACGACGGCCGCTTTCCACTTCTTTTACGGAGTCTTCGTCACTTTATTTCGTCACAATTCTTTCAGCAAAAAGTCACTCTAAATTCGCCTAATTCACCTCTCTGTGCACGCATTATCGCCTCAGTTCAATCGCGTAATCACTTTTAGAATGTTAAATGTCGCTTTCTCATCGTCATCAACTAGCCCAGCACCGCGTGTTCTTCCCATCATTACCTTTCGTTGAACTCCTATCACCCAGTTAAACCCCTTTAATCCACGATTATTTAATCCTAATTCAACATTATTACAGTCTCAACACACTTCATCCACCTATATATATTGTCACGTAGTAGTGACGCTGAAGAAAACAGTCGTAAAACTGTGTACAACGAAACTGGTTGTTTATTGGGCGAACCTGTGCCCACAAAAGCAAGGTACACTCAAAGCACAACGATAGCGGCGAACACAGTCGGCGATCGTCGAAAATCTGATCAGCGGCGAAACGCGTCGGCTTTTATACCTGAGTCATCGAAGGTTCTAGATTAATCCCTGATGCCCGCGTGTCTTCCAGAAAGTTCTAGACAATTCGCGTCAGTCATGCAATCAGATAACATAAGCGTCGGTGAAAACAGGCAATGGACAGAAGCATCGATAACGTTCTAGAAACTTCCGATACAGGCGCGTCCTGCGCCGAGCGATAACGTTTAACATTTGTTAGCCGGTGGAAAGCGGCCACTGGTGAAAGATAAACATCTATACGTGTCAATACCCTCCCCTTAAAAAACATCGTCCCGATGCTACAAACAAATGTGAAAGCGAAAACAAAACCACGCGTAATAAAGAAAAAAAAATAAAGTAACAAAGTACCTAAGTTCGTCAGCGGGCGTAGAAAGGCTTAAGACGCACCACGTGGACGACTTCGGGTCGTGCGCGGCGCCGCTGTGATTGCGAAATGCCGTCTGGCACGACCTCATAGTCCAGTGCGCCAATACGTCGGATGATCTTATATGGTCCGAAATAGCGACGTAAGAGTTTTTCACTAAGTCCTCGTCGGCGTATCGGAGCCCAGACCCAAACACGGTCTCCGGGCTGGTACTCGACGTAGCGTCGTCGAAGATTGTAGTGTCGGCTGTCGGTCCTCTGCTGGTTCTTGATGCGCAGGCGGGCGAGCTGTCGACCTTCTTCGGCACGCTGCAAATAGGTGGCAACGTCTAGATTTCCTCATCGGTGACGTCCGGTAGCGTGGCGTCAAGCGTCGTTGCCGGGTTCCTTCCGTAGACCAGGTTGAACGGCGCACTGTGCGTCGTTTCTTGCACGGCCGTGTTGTATGCGAAGGTCACGTACGGAAGGATGGCATCCCACGTCTTGTGTTTGACGTCGACGTACATTGCCAGCATGTCGGCGATGGTCTTATTTAGGCGCTCGGTGAGGCCATTCGTCTGCGGGTGGTAGGCGGTGGTCCGGCGATGGCTTGTCTGGCTGTATCGCAGGATGGCTTGAGTTAGTTCTGCCGTAAAGGCCGTGCCTCTGTCGGTGATGAGGACTTCTGGAGCACCGTGACGCAGGAGAATGTTCTCAACGAAGAATCGGGCTACCTCGGCGGCACAGCCTTTGGGCAAGGCTTTTGTTTCAGCGTAGCGGGTGAGGTAGTCCGTAGCTACGACGATCCATTTATTCCCGGACGTCGACGTCGGAAAAGCCCAAGTAAGTCCATCCCGATCTGCTGGAATGGTCGGCGAGGTGGTTCGATCGGCTGTAGAAGTCCGGCTGGCCTTGTCGGCGGTGTTTTGCGTCGCTGACAGTCTCGGCATGTCCTTACGTAATGGGAGACGTCGGCAGAGAGGCGAGGCCAGTAGTATTTTTCTTGTATCCTCGCGAGCGTGCGGGAAAAACCGAGATGTCCAGCCGTTGGGTCGTCATGGAGAGCTTGCAGAACCTCTGGACGCAACGCTGACGGTACCACGAGGAGGTAGTTGGCACGGAGAGGCGAAAAGTTCTTCTTTAGGAGAATGTCGTTTTGCAAGAAAAACGACGCCAATCCTCGCCTGAACACCTTCGGCACAGTGACGGTCTTGCCTTCTAGGTAGTCTACAAGGCTCCTTAGTTCCGGGTCGGCTCGCTGTTGTTCAGCGAATTCGTAGGCACTGATGGGTCCCAAGAAAGTGTCGTCATCCTGGTCGTCCTGTGGCGGCGGTTCGACGGGGGCGCGAGACAAGCAGTCGGCGTCAGAGTGCTTTCGGCCGGACTTGTGGACGACGGTGATGTCGAATGCTTGAAGTCTCAGACTCCATCGTGCGAGGCGACCTGAAGGATCCTTCAAGTTAGCTAGCCAACACAAGGCGTGGTGGTCGCTTACAACTTTGAAGGGCCTGCCATAGAGGTAGGGGCGAAACTTTGATGTAGCCCAGATGATGGCGAGGCACTCCTTTTCTGTTGTGGAATAATTTGATTCCGCCTTCGATAGCGACCGGCTAGCGTAACTTACAACCCTTTCTAGTCCGTCAGTCCTCTGCACAAGCACGGCGCCGAGTCCTACGCTGCTTGCGTCGGTGTGGACTTCGGTATCGGCGTTTTCGTCGAAATGCGCAAGAATGGGCGGCGATTGCAGGCGTCGCTTCAGTTCTTCAAATGCTTCGATTTGCGGCGTCTCCCACTTGAACTCGACGTCGACCTTCGTGAGGTATGTCAGTGGCTCGGCGATCCGTGAAAAATCCTTGACGAAGCGCCTGTAATAGGCACACAGGCCAAGAAATCTACGCACTGCCTTCTTGTCGGCGGGCGGAGGAAAGTCAGTGATGGCCGCCGTTTTCTGTGGGTCAGGGCACACTCCGGACTTGTTGATGACATGGCCCAAAACAAGAGCTCCTCGTATGCGAAGCGGCACTTTTCTGGCTTCAACGTGAGTCCGGAGGTCTTGATAGCTTGAAGAACTGTTTCAAGGCGCCGGAGGTGTTCCTCAAAGCTTGAGGCAAACACAACGACGTCGTCCAAATAGACGAGGCAAGTCTGCCACTTCAAGCCTGCCAGTACTGTATCCATGACCCGTTGGAAAGTCGCAGGTGCCGAACAAAGACCAAACGGCATGACCTTGAACTCGAACAGTCTGTCTAGTGTTATAAAGGCAGTCTTCTCCCGGTCTCTCTCGTCGACTTCGATTTGCCAGTAGCCGGTTTGAGGTCCATCGACGAAAATACTTTGCGTTGTAGAGTCGATCCAAGGCGTCGTCAATACGTGGGAGAGGGTATACGTCCTTCTTCGTGATTTTGTTGAGA
Source organism: Dermacentor silvarum (assembly GCF_013339745.2). Lineage (NCBI taxonomy): Eukaryota > Metazoa > Arthropoda > Arachnida > Ixodida > Ixodidae > Dermacentor > Dermacentor silvarum. The sequence continues at coordinate 292,195,285 of NC_051154.1, forward strand.
CGACGATAATCGACGCAGAAACGTAGGGTTCCATCCTTCTTCTTCACTAATACCACGGGGGACGCCCACGGACTCTTGGACGGCTGGATGATGTCGTCGTGTAGCATTTCGTCGACTTGTTGCCTTATGGCTTCGCGTTCGCGCGCCGAAACTCGGTACGGGCTCTGACGGAGTGGGCGGACATATTCGTCGGTTATGATGCGGTGCTTGGGGACCGGGGTTTGTCGAACTTTTGACGACGACGAGAAGCAGTCCTTGTATTGCAGGAGCAGAGCTTTTAGCTGTTCTTTCTTATGCCAAGGAAGGTTCTGATTGACGTCGAAAGTTGGTTCAAGTACTACAGTCTTCGTTGCAGGTGCACTAGAATCCGTGAAGGCAAAAGCACTGCCGGCTTGTACTATTTCGTCGATGTAGGCGACCGTTGTGCCTTTGTTAATGTGCTTGTATTCGTCGCTGAAGTTCGTGAGCAATCACTCTTGCTTTCCCTTCACGTAGCTTAGCTATGCCTCTAGCGACGCAAATTTCACGATCGAGCAGTAAGTGATGATCGCCCTCGATGACGCCCTCCATATCTGCAGGCACTTCGGCACCGACGGAAATCATTACACTGGAGCGAGGCGGAACGGTGACTTGTTCTTCTAGCACATTCAAGGCATGGTAACTGATGTCTGTATCCGGTGGTATCGCGTTGTGCGTTGAAAGCGTTATTGACTTGGACCTTAAATCGATGACTGCACCATGTTGGTTTAGAAAGTCCATGCCTAGGATGACGTCCCTGGAGCAGTGCTGCATGATTACGAAGCTCGCCGGGTAAGTGCGATTGTTAACCGTGACTCGCGCTGTGCAGATTCCAGCCGGCGTTATTAGGTGACCTCCCGCTGTCCGGATATCAGGTCCTTGCCAGGCCGTCCTCACCTTCTTCAACTTGGCGGCGAACGGGCCACTGAAGACGGAATAGTCAGCTCCAGTGTCGACGAGAGCGGTGACGCTATGACCATCGATTACCACGTCTAAGTCGGTGGACCGTCGTCTGCCGTTGCGGTTAAGTCGTGGCGTCGGATCACGGCTACGTCGGCTTGCTTCGCTGCTGCTACGTCGCGTCGGTAGGTCTTCTTTCGGCGGCGAAGTGTTGTCGTCAAGGCTCTTGCTAGGCGGTGTGCTGGTACCTCGTTGTGATGATGCGTGAGTTGTCGTCGTCGGTGGCGGCGGAGGATCTTCGGTATTGCGTCGTACAGCAACCGCACCTCCATCGGTTGCTGCCTTTAGTTTCCGGATAGGGGCTCACGGACCGGCCCCGCGCTGGGCCAGTGTATGGTCGGCGCTGCGGCGACAGGTAACGTCCTGGTGACGGCGAGCGTGAGGGTCGTCGTGGTTGCCACTGGGCTCGGCGAGGTAGTCAGCGATGTCGCGTGGTCGCTCGCCAAGCTGTGGACGTGGCGCGTTGACGGCGAACCCTCGTAGGCCCATCTCGCGGTATGGGCATCGGCGGTAGACATGGCCGACTTCCCCGCAGTGATAGCAGAGCGGGCGGTGGTCGGGGGCGCGCCAAATGTCCGTCTTCCGCTGGTAGCTGCGCTGGGCGACGGGCGGGCGTGCTGGCGGCGGCGGCGGTGGACGACGGAACTGCGGCGTTACGGGGCCCTGGCCGCGAGCGCGGAGGGGGGCCTTGACGACGGGCGACGGCGGCGTAGGTCATCGCTTGCGGCTGTAGTTGAGGCGATGCCGGAACTTCTGGCACTTCCAGTGATCGCTGAACCTCTTCTTTAACTATGTCGGCGATTGAAGTCACCTGAGGCTGCGACCTTGGGAATAATTTCTGTAGTTCTTCCCGTACAACAGCTCTGATCGTCTCGTGCAGGTCGTCGGCGCCTAGAGCTTGTGCTTCGGCGTAGTTTGTCAGCGCACGGCGGTTGTATTGTCTGGCTCGCATTTCAAGCGTCTTCTCGATCGTTGTCGCCTCCGAAACAAATTCTGCCACAGTCTTGGGCGGGTTGCGCATCAATCCAGTGAATAGATGCTCTTTGACGCCCCGCATCAAGAACCTAACTTTCTTTTCTTCAGACATGTCGGGGTCGGCGTGGCGGAAGAGGCGAGTCATCTCCTCCGTGAAGATCGCGATGCTCTCGTTCGGCAATTGAACTCTGGTTTCCAGGAGAACTTCAGCCCTTTCTTTTCGTACGACACTCGTGAAGGTCCTCACGAAGTTCTCGCGAAATAGGTCCCAAGTCACCAGGGTGGTCTCCTGTTCTCAAACCATGTCCGAGCAGCGTCATCCAACGAAAAATAGACATGGCGAGCTTGTCCTCGTCACTCCATTTGTTGAATGTCGCGGTCCTCTCGTACGTCTCCAGCCATGTTTCAGGGTCTTCAGCTGATGATCCACGGAAGGTCGGTGGCTCCCGAGGTTGCTTGCAGCAGGATGGGGGACGCTGGGGCTGCCATTGCGGTCGTTGACTTGGCCTTGATCGCTGTGGTCTTCTCGGGAAGAAGTCCGTATTCTGGCAAAAGACCTTGCTGCCTACGGCTAGCTCGCTGGTCCTTGGCGACGTTGGTCTCGTCCTCCGGTTTCGGGCTTGGGTCGCGGCTTTGCAGGGGGCGTCCGCTGCATGGACACAAAAGCACCTCCACCAGATGTCACGTAGTAGTGACGCTGAAGAAAACAGTCGTAAAACTGTGTACAACGAACTGGTTGTTTATTGGGCGAACCTGTGCCACAAAAGCAAGGTACACTCAAAGCACAACGATAGCGGCGAACACAGTCGGCGATCGTCGAAAATCTGATCAGCGGCGAAACGCGTCGGCTTTCTATACCTGAGTCATCGACGGTTCTAGATTAATCCCTGATGCCCGCGTGTCTTCCAGAAAGTTCTAGACAATTCGCGTCAGTCATGCAATTCAGATAACTATAAGGTCGGTGAAACAGGCAATGGACAGAAGCATCGATAACGTTCTAGAACTTCCGCTACAGGCGCGTCCTGCGCCGAGCGATAACGTTTAACATTTGTTAGCCGTGGAAAGCGGCCACCGGTGAAAGATAAACATCTATACGTGTCAATATTCATTGTTACATGCTTAATTAATGTTGTATACTTAATACTGGTATTGCGCGCGCTATCGCATCTTATCCTAAGAGGATCATTCGTGTCAACAGCACGGTTTTGAAACGGCCTTGAGACGGACACCCCACCATGAGGTATGCATAAAAGGCTGTCGCATTAAAAAAAAAACATCTGCGCTAAATAATCATAGTAATTCTGCCGCTTTCATCATAAAACGCCACCACGAAATCGCACTGGTTACGCTACCAGCGCGCAAGCAGCGCTCGTTCTTGCCCGGAGCAAGATGGCCGCCACCCGGTTTTCCAGGCTTCAGCCGGTCGCATGGGCGCGCATAGGGGATCTCCACTGCAGAAGTTTTTTTATAACCTCCTTGCTAGTGCCTACCAAGCGAAACTAAATTCCGACGAGCTAGGGTTGCCAATGGACCCAACAAAAAATAGCCAAATGATCTCAAAATGTAGCCCAAAGATAGCCAGACCCAAATTTTTTGTGACCCAAAAGTAGCCAAAAACATAGCCAAAAGTAGAAGGTTCACCGCGTATTTCCGACTCCAAAATTACTTCCGCCGCATGCAACAAGCACAACAGTGGCCTCAAGATCTGCGTAAAGAATTCTAGTGAGAGCTGCCACTCAGACGTGGATTTGGATACCACTTATTGTTACAACGAGCCGAAGGATTTCGTTTCCGATTGATTCATGACGCTATCAGTATTTACTGAGCCACGTTGTCAGCTAACTTTAGTTCACGCCTCGCTTTACTCGAGGCATTTTTCTATAAGTGTCGAGCAAAATACTGCCAGCTTCAGCCTCTAGGATCAGCTTCGGCTGGTCACGATCGAGTGCCCAAGAGGCGGCCCGAGCTCAATGCATTTTAGAATAGTGATGCCTTTCCTAAGCTTGATTCATGAAGTAAGCATGTTATTTCTATCCCGCTCTCTCTCTCTCTCTCTCTCTCAATTTGTATTTTTTACTCGAAAGCAGCTTGACGCTGAATTGGTAAATGCTGCCGCTTAGAGGCACACTGTACTCTGGAGAAAACTTGAAACTTTCTCGCAATTTCCTCGTGCGAAGAAGGGACAGTTGTGACTGCAATTCGCCTTTGAGTGCAAAAACGGAACGACCTGCTGGCCCGTAGCTGAAGAGGTGAATTAAAGTTTACAGTTTGAATTGCCGCCTGGATTACGGCGCTGACAATAACCCAGTTGGTATTAGTATCGAAGCGTTGAACTGTGCAATTTTTAAACAGGGATTCCCTGGCGAGATTCGTTCAATCTGAAAACGTGTGCGTAGGTTTCTGTGAATGCAGGCACGAATGCGTGTGTTGCCAAACTTCCGAGGGGGGCTGTGTACCTTACCTTCAGTGGGACTTGAAAAAAATAAAGAAATGTAATTCCACTAGGGAACACATACGCGCGCGGCGACGATGTTACCGTGTTTGGACTTTAGACGCAACCTCACAGCGACGACCACGACCACGGTAGAAATGCGCTTGGAGTGCCCATATAATTGCTATCGCAATAAAAGGAAATAGCTCTTGCTCAGTTACCTGTTATTTTATCATAGACAATCACCTTTGTTAAACCTAGTGAAAGCATTCTCACGTTCCAAAAATACTCATTTTACGGGTGGTCAACCCGCCGGGGCAGACAACAGTAACGGAAACGAGCCCGCGCACTCTGATAACCCGTTCTTCGCGAACACACGCGGCTCCACCAGGCTGGCGCACCCTCCGTTACCGTCACTACACTGAAAATGGCGCACGTCCGTTCTTGCTTCTGCAAAAAGGAAACGCAATAAATATCCTATAGCGCATTCGATTATGCTTTCTTCAATAAAGCCGGTGGGCCAACAATATCTGTGTGTTTCCAAAGACTAGAAGGGCAAGGGGCAAGAGGGGACGGAATGGCAGCGGTCCTCCACGCCACCGTGCTGTGGTTACTGATCTTGAGATAACGACAGACGACGAGCGAGTACAGAGTACATAACGCAAGTACAAAGTGCGACAGTGCGCTCGTGCCTGTGCCGTTCGAAGTTCGTGATCATGTGGGAGCCTCACGCAAGACTTTGACCCTACCTTAAAACATCCTCATTCTCAACTGCAATATTTTAAATTTTGAACGGCTTTATGCTTTCGAATGCGGGATGAATTTCGGAAATTTTGTAATAGAGTAAGAAATTTGCCGAGTTGCTTACTCCATTCCGAAACAACGCACCACCAGACGCTTTTAAAAACAAATATGTGCACAAAGTAAAATTTACCTTTGAAAGAGGGGTCCTTCTCCCATTCCTTCTTATATGCACGGCTGTATTTCGCCCACTTGCCCATGCTTAGTTTTGAAAACGGTTTTCTTACTGAACCACGCGTGCAGCGGCAGCAGATGGCGTCGAAACAAAAACAAAAAGAGAGCTTAGCCTGGAAAGACGTGTAAACACGGCAGCGATGACTTAACGGCATGCACTCAGCGCCGACATTGCCTAAAACACAGTCCTTCGAGATTGCCTACATAACTTTTTCACAGCAATGAGCTTTGGGTTTTCATAAACCGGCGATCCCAAATTTTGTCAGTGCTGACGTGATCCCCGGAACCCGGAAGTCCTTAATAAAAAAATGGCCCAAATATAGCCATGTAGCCAACTCAGAATTTTCGACGCCAAGCCGCGTAAAAAGTAGCCTAATTTGGCTATTAATAGCCCAATCTGGCAACCCTATTTGCCTGTTCAACTGGTCGACTTGATTAGGGAATTTCGGCCTCCATTCTGGGTACATAAAAGCATGGAGGTAAAAAATGTTTCCTTCCTCCATGCATAAAAGAGCTAGTTTTGGTGAGCAGCTCAGAGCTGCCAGCATGGTATATTCTATACCGCTAACCTTGGGCGATGTTGCGGTCGGTATTTAGTCTCGCGCGAAGGAGACTGGCTGGCACCTTCCTGCACGACAAGCAGCAGCGAATCAACGGTCGCCGAAATGGACAGTCCACTATAGGTAGACTCTTACAGAATACCGCCCCTGATTTGTTAAAACATAGGTAACCATGGAGGAAGGAAACCCCAGGAGAGGCCCTGACCAGCACGAGCGTATTGGTAGAGTGTACCCTTCTAGTACACTCTAGTATTGGAGAAGGTGTGGCGGAAGTCACGTGCTGTTTTGCGCAAAGGAGCACTGGGATGGGTGCCCCAAATGTCAACGTTGCCTTGACAACCGCGCTCCTGAAGCTTCGCTGCTGCTCTCGGTCTCTGAAAAGTGAGATAAGATTTTTCCGCTGGTGTCTTTCCCGCAGCACCTTTTGTTCGCCAGAAAAGCTGACTTTGGGGTTTGGTGGGTAAGCTTGAAAGTTGTGTTTTGGGTCTGTGAGTATGAGTGTCGGCCAGCAATAAATACACTCAAGCAATCACGGTGCGGGTCTTCGTTGTCTTCTTCAACGTGCCACGGAAAAACACAGGAGCGCGTCTGCTTCACTAAAACTGCTACAGAAGTTTTGTAGGCTTTGTTTTGACGCGCGTCAGCAGCACACACTTCCGACGGCTCGTAACAATGCAAGTTCAAAGTTCGCGCCCATCTGCTCCGGCGAGCTGATTGGAGGCGCAAAGAGAGGTGGCACACCAACATGACTGCACTTCCGGCTTCAAAAAAGTGACGTCAGGGCCTCTCCTGTTTCGTTTCCTTCCTCCATATAGGTAACCATACAAGGCAAATTTTTGAAAAGAAAAAGAATAATGAGAGCTATAGAAAAATGCTAGATAAAGAGCATGTGTAGTATAACTGAATAAATCAAGCAGGCTAGGTGACTATTTGTCGCCGCCCCGTTTCAAAGAAGACGCCAATAAATCATCATCATCATCATTAGCAGCGCCGCCTGGGCTGCGAGTTGTTCCAGTGCTTCCTATAAATAGAGGAGGCGCTGGTGTTTCGCGACGTCCTTTAGCGCGTGGTCTGGCGTGGTTCTGCTCGTGCGCTCGCGAGTGCATTCGGATTTTGGTTAAGAACGCAGTAGGCCTACGACTGCGACTGTCAGGTTAGTACAGGCCGGTACTCGACGTCAACATAGAGATACGCCGATATTTTCCGCGGACAACACGCTCTGTTCGAACGCTGAGCCGAGTAGCACGGCCGACCCCGCTGAGTCGAACTCCGGTACGAGTTTCGAACAGCAGCTCCTGTGTTTGACGCGTGCTGTTTCATGGCATGTCGCAACTGATCATCGAACTGTTCGATGCGACTTCTCTTCCAGGTGCCATGGATCTCACGAGCGTCTTGGCTGCCCTGGATCCCATTATGGTGAAACACTGCGGAGCGGGCCATTGTACGGCGTTTTACAAGGTCATTAAGGGTGAGATTCAAATATTTAATTGTGATCGAACCATCGATGGCAGTCTCTGTTGCTAAATTATCAATGGCTTTTTCTATAGCCCGCACATTTCTTGCAGCCCCAAGGGCGCAAGCGGCGTCAATGAAAGAGAAAGATGATGTCTGGCGAGTGACTTGCGATGATTTGTAGCGTTTTTCAATCAATTGAAATTAAATCAAATACAAGTGAGACTGACATCAGCGAGTCACATGCAGATTACTTAGGTTTTTACCTAGTTGGAAGATTCGAATATCTGTTCGTTTTACATGGATATCTGATTATATCTAGGCAGCTAAAAGTAAAACCACTGCTCTGGGGGCAGGCAATCTTTCAAACAAAGGTATAAAACGATGAATGGTTATTTATTTATTTATTTATGTATTATTTATTTATGTATTATTATTTATTTATTCAAGTTACCCTAAAGGTAGTCAACGAGTATTATACAGAAGCGGGTTCTGGTACAAATAGAGTTATAGTAGTGCGAATATGATTTCAAGAAAAATATAATTAGCAGTTCAGTCGTATACAAAATTAGAAAATAATAAGTGGAATAGGTACAAAAAATGAATATAACTATTGCATACATATTTACATGTTACATAAGCAACACACATGGGTAATAGCTTGAGTTATTGGTTGTTAAAGGAGAATGAATAAAGAGCATAGTCAAACAAAGGTACAAAGTTGGGTATCGAATAAAGTACAGAGCAAAAGTTTGAAGTATTATAAATTGAATAAAATGCAAAATACATTAAACATATAAAAAAAACCTAGTTGATTAATAAAAGACTGTAAGAAGAACAAAGCCAGTGGAATAATAATCGGGGAGGGTTGCCTGAAAGTTATCGTGAATGAAGTCTTGAAATTTGCTGATGTTAGTTTAGCGGCTGGTTTCAGGAAAAAGTCGTCATGGAGGCATGTGTGATGATAAAGCTTATGGATAAGTGATAAGCGAGCAAGTTTATGGCAATGGGAAAGTTCTTGCAATTGAGCACGATTCCTTAAAGCAGCGGCACTAGCGAAAGGTGAGTATTCAGAGTAAATGAAGCGAACAGCACGGTTTTGAAGGACTTTGATGTCGTTAATAAGGCAGTGTTTATAAGGATCCCAGATGACAGATGCATATTCAATTGTAGGTCTGATTAACGTGGTGTAAGCAAGTTGCGAAAATGAATAGGTGCTTGGTATAATGTTACATTTAAGACAGCCGAGAGAATAATTAGCAAAAGCAGGGGTTGTGTTCATATGGTAATCCCATGATAAGTCAGATTGTAAAGGAAGGTCAAGGTACTTGTACGTTGATGTCAGTTCAACAGAGCTATAGTTTAATTTGTAAGATGAGGGTACACGGCCAACACGGTTAGTAAATGACATAGCCTTTGTTTTTGTGTGGTTAAGTGGCATTAGCCAGGATGAGCGCCATGAACTTACCTTGTCAAGGTCGCATTGTAAAGTCAGCTGTCGGTGATGCAGGATGCGTTACGATATGACGCAATCATCGGCGAACAGTTTAATTCTGGATGACAGTGAAGATGTAAGGTCGTTAATATAGATTAAAAATAGTAACGGCCCAATCACACTGCCCTGGGGGACACCAGAAATGCAGTGTCCGAAAGATGAGGTAGTGTCATTAACGGATGTGAATTGCATGTGAGATAAGAAATCTTTTATCCATGCTAGAATGTTAGGGTGAATTTTAAGCTGTTCCAATTTGGCCAGTATCCGGTGGTGTGGGACGCAGTCGAAAGCAATTGAGTAGTCTAGAGAAATTGCATTTGCAAACGCGCATCTATGAAAGAATGAGTATCATGGATGAAGCCGGCTAGTTGCGTGTCACAAGAGTATCCTCCTCGAAAAATGTGTTGGTATTTGAATATAATGTTATGTTCTTCGAGGTAGTTAATGACCTGAGAATGTATAATGTGTTCTAAAAGTTTACAGACAGTACTGGTTAGGGAAATGGTATGATAGTTGGCAGGAGAACGCCAATCAGCGGACTTAAACATCGGGATAACTTTAGCTATATTCCAGTCATTAGGAATGGAACCAGTTGCTAATGATTGTGTAAAAACTGCACAGGACAATGCACTAAGGGATATACTTTTCAGTATTTTATTGTTGAAACCAATGTGATTCGAAGATAATGAAACTTTTAGTTTGTTTAGCAAAGAAAATATCCCAGCTTCAGTGATGGTTATCTCAGGCATATGCATAGCGGTAAAAAAATTTAAGCCAGGGCATGAGGCGATGACTTCGTTATTAAAAACTGATACATGTAGCTTAAAACACGCGTAAAAATATGTAGCCTGTGAAAGTAATGTGGTGTACAAGATTCCTCTTAAATGCGGCAAGGTATACGTTGGCCAGACGGGACACTGTCTGAATGACAGGCTTAGAGAACATCGTTATGCATGCGAGCAAGTAGCCACATCCAGCAAGCTGGTCATGCACCTTAGAATGTGCAAATGCTCAGCTTACTTTGACAAGACGACAGTCTTCGCTAAAAAAAAAGATAATATAACCAGGGAAATCCGAGAGGCTTTCAAAATAGAATAAAAAGAGAACTGCGTGAGCACGCCTTCAGTCATGCTTACTAAAGCTGAAATCACTTACGCAAAGAATGCGTACACACACAGAACGCACCGATAGAATAATGACAACCAGAAACGTGAGAACGCGATCTGAGAGTATCTGCTGTAACCATAGTTCACGCAGTCGCAATACGTCGTGTGCTTTAAATACTGTGGTATGATCTGACAATAAACTAGTTGGTAGTTTGTGCTCCCCTGTGTCACTTCGTGTCCACTTTATATGCAGTGTACCTTTCGTCCTAGTTGCGTCCTACAGTACTTGTGGAAGAAAAATGAATGCACACCAACTAGCCCAATTCATAGCTCTTCCATACATTAGAAGAATTTGATGAGCTTCGAGTGGGCTGGCTGATAAGTTGGCTAAGGGAAAAATTTAGACATGTTTGTAGCAATGAATGTGCTTCCATGTGACCTGATGAAACAGATTGCGTGGGCCAGCATATTTCTGGAAAGTTCAGGTCTTCAAAAGTTAGTAATATAGAGTTAGCAAATTGCATGGTTCCAAGACTTAGTAAGCACTTAAATTGAGTCACAACACCTACCTGCATATCAGGAGGACGTTAAAGTGTGCAAAGAATTATACGAGTAGCGCCGCACTTAAGCGATACCCACACACACTAAAGGAAAGAATTGGTATGAATTGGTAAAGAAACAGTCCTTTTTTTATGGTCATAAGGACGCCACCTCCTCTTCGCTGTATACTGTTGCAGCGGAAGAAATTGAGCTCAGACCAACTGGCTAAGATAGAGCTATCAAATCCTGTTTCGTTCAGCCACGTTTCAGTCGGAGAAAAGATAGATGCAGAGCAGGAATCTACAAGTGATGACAGGGCAAAAGATTTAGGCAGGATGCTTCTAATATTGGTGTACAAGAAAGAAGGTTATCCGAACTTTTGTTGTGACAGTGCAGGGGCATTGACAAACAAGTGGCTGTGCACGAGGTTGAAGAAAGCGGGGGTGAATTCCATTGAGAGGCACGACTTGTAATAGGTACAGGATGATTGGCATTCGGATCACACACAAAACCCTGATGGTTCATGCACAGCTTATTAAAGACAAGGCACACTCTGTCCCCGTTTGTCCATATCGTCTTGGAGAACTGCCAGAGCCTACGCCGCTGATCTCGTACAGCCTCTGAATAGTCACGTCCGGTGCTAAGTTTTGTATTTTTCAATTCGTAGCTGCAGGACAAAATAGACTCGACTTCTTTTTTGTTCTAAAGTTTTACTATGATTGACCGGCTTTTTCCAACAGTGAAGCGGCCGATTCGATATGCTCTGGCGATGATGACGACACCCAAGTCGAGTTGATTTCTGCAAAACTCTGTGATGGACACGCTAGAAAGATTCCCAGTTTTCAAACTGGTCATTCTCTGCAATGCCATAAAACATGGCGTTTGATCTTCGCGATCAATTTTCCAAATCGTAAATCTTGTCCTGCAATACAGATATGTTTTCCAGCTGAGCAGAACCCGCCGGTGTATTCACTGCGTCAATTTTTGACTGTAGGGTGTTAACTGAGCACTTCTGTAAAGTTTACATCTTTGGGCAAGGAAGGAGAGTGTGCTGCTAGAGGCGAGACTTTCGAGTCGATTTCAAGGGTTCATTCTGTCAAGGATTCGCGCAGTTTCAAAAAGGCGTCGTCGTAGTTAGAAGGGCATTGAGTCGACAACGTCTCCATTTTAGCATCAAGATCTGCTACTCGTTTAGTCAGTGCCTGCTGGCCATTTTGTACTACAATATGAAGATGAAGTTCCTTGTTCATAGCATCCAAAAGGTTACAGTTGCTAACTTCAATTCTTTGAATCCCAGTGGACACAAATTGCTAGTTTTTCTCCTGAGGTTTGGTCATAGGACCTGGATTGGCTTTTACGTTTCCGGCTAGCAATAAAAGACTCCACAAACACACAGCAATCACGCGAACACAATTCAATTATTTACAACTTTAGAGCCACCACACCGCAAGAATAAACACATCATCGTGACGATAACAACAGACGATATAGTAACTGACTTATAGCAACATGGTTGGTGAGCGCGGTGCAAGAAATGCAGTGTCGTGGCCCGAAGCGTTGGTGAAAATCGCGCCCTTTTGAGCCCCCATGGAAGTGGCCGATAAGGCGGATGTAGTTCCATCTTCCCAGATAGATAACCGTGCGTTCACCAGATGTGGTGGGTGGGCTATGAGACGATCCACCGATTCTGCGTGTTCCCTTGGTGGGCTGTATAAACAGGTGGCCGACATGGTCAGGCACAGTTTGTTCAGTCCAGAGTTGACGAGCACAGTTGGCCCAGCATGAACAGCATCAGGACCTGTAGCAACATGATCGGTGAGCACGGCGCAAGACATGCAGTGCCATGGCCCGAAGCGGTGGTTAAAAGCGCGCCCTGTGAGATGGTTATGTGTAGGCTATAATTGGTTCTTGAATATGGAAGCCAAGCAACGCTACATATTCGATACGAAATGTACATTAAGTGGCAAGGAAATCTGCTAAAACTAGATAAATAAACCAGTAAGTGACTCTTATTGTAATGGAACATGTGTGTTTTCATTCCCATTTTGATTGTTCTTTGTGGGCATATGTACACCTTGCCTTTTGTATGTTATAAACAGTTGCTATTTTGCACATCATGTATGTCTCCATGTTTTTCTTTGTGTATATGCCGTGTCAAATGTGTAGTGCAAGTTTGGCATCAAAGGTAGAAATTGTGGAAATGTTAAAAGAATACCTTCTTGGATGTTGATGCAGTGGCAGATCCACGTGATGGGGGAGTGGCATTTGGGCGATCACCCCCCCTCCCCCCCAAAGCCACGAACTAATACACCCCCCCACGCCTTCCACCCCCTTGACACTCCCCTTGACAGCAATTTTTCGGCATGTGGAATTTTTTAGGCTGCGGCGGTGGACCATCACTGCCCACGGCAACAAAGCACCCCTCACTTCCACCTTTTTGGTAGGCGTGAAACTGGCTAATGCAACTGCCACCTTTGTAAAAGCTTGTTTATTGGTTCCTCCCCACCCACAATTTTGCCGCTTCAGAGAGTAGAATGCCATTTAAATGAGCAGGGCAGATACTGCAGCATAGGCGGAAAGTTTTCATTTGTCCGGGAGGGGGAGGGCTGGGGCCCGACCAGCTTTCCGAACCGCACTCATATACAGGGTGTCCCTACTATTATGCACCAAGATTTAAAAATATGCAAATGCAAGCTTGTGAATACACACAAAATTGCCGTGCAACTGGCCGCTAGCGTGAGGCTCTGCAGCTTGGCCATTTCGGGCAAACGGTTTCGCAGGTGTTCGACCTTGTCCAGCAACAACGTGAGCACAACGTCCTCGAATGTGTGCAATGGTGCCAACTTTTGCTGGCTTTCAATGTCAATCAGTATATCTCTGTGCAAAATCAGGCATCCTGGTTCAAGGTCGTCACCGTAGAACTTTGTTATATATGCTTTGTCTTCCTTCCCTATGGCAAACTGCTCAATGTGTGCCATAAGCTGCCACATATTGGGTGGATCATTTGCTTAACGAAGACAGCGCGGTGTCAAGTACTTCGTAGTACCTTTGGCAATGCATGTCCTTCACTGATGTGAACACGGGAGCTGAGAAACCTTCTTGATAGCGGCATGGAGTCTTCTTTCGCCTAGCAGCTGGAGCAAATGGGTCATCACCTCCTGCTTTTCCGGCCTCTGCCAAGACCTCCTTCCAAATTTAGGTAAAGCTTTGCCTCAGTCCAGAGACGCTTTCGGTGACAGATTTGACCAATTTCTCTGCTTGGTCAAAACCTAAGCGTTCATTTTTGCAAGGCGGTATTCAGTGCTTCCATTTGTGAAAACACCGTTGTCACCAGCGTCAACGTGAAGAACGATTCAAACTTAACCACCATCCTTAAAAATCTTACTTTCATTCCAGCCTCACTTTGCTCTTCCGATGCCGTCTCAGACAGCAATGTAATCATACTGCTATAATTTGAAAGAACTGATCGCAGTGATGAATTCTTTAGCGTCTATCTTGTCGGGCAGAATTTATGCAAGTTCACGTCCTCTTCTCTACCTGAAGCTCTTGAAAAGTAGAAAGGCGCTTTCGAGAGCAGGTCACTAAGTTCAGTAGTTCAGTGGCAGTGTAAAGAAAGTCACGGCACATTTCTACTTTCCGGCCAACATCGTGCAAAACCAAATTCAGGATGTGCGCTAGGCAGTGTACATATAGCGCGCGGGGTTCTAGTTCTTACATGAGAGCTTGTACTTCTCTGTGCTTTCCCCTCATGTTTCCTGCACCATCATAGCACTGCCTGCGGCACTTTTCAACAGGCACATAAAATCTACAAAAGAATGTCTTTCAATATTGTGGGCGAGCTGCACCACTGGAAAGCTGGTGCCACCGTTGGCATGAAGTGGTATGAGGGATCACGTGGGCACAGCGGCCGCATTATCTGCTTCGGAAGCGCCGAAGCGAACTGAAAACGAAAATTTAGTCCCACCTGCGCTATGGTTCTGATATAGTGGGGATGTTTTTCCGCTTCGGGTGCCTGCTTGAGAGCACTTGAATAATAATAATAAGCACTATAATAGGTAGTGGCTAGCTTTGACAGTGTCCAACATGGTAGGCTATTGCTTGCAGTGCCAAACGCGTACGCAACAGGGCCCGGTGTCAGCCTTCACACGTACCCGACGACCAAGAAGCTGTGTAGCTTGAATTGCGAAACTTAGAACCGGCAAGCAGTCATGGGCTACAACTCGGGTGTGTAACAAGCACTTCCGCGAGGAAGATTTCTGCTACAGCGTTGGGGCTGCGATGTTCGGTGAGTAGGAGAAAGCGCGCACTGAGAAGCTCGCCCACGCGAGCTGCCTGGTTAATGTCATGAAGATTTTGTCTATGAATTTGTTGATGCTAGATACTGGCAAGTTCACCAGAACGGAAAGGGAATGGTAAGAAGCACATTCACGTTTCTGTTAGCACCAAACAATGAATGTACTGGATTAACAGAAAGAAGCAGCGAGAAATTCCTCGCTGAGAAGACTGATAAACATACAGTGCGACGCAACTTGAGAAATAATGATATTGAAACGTCCAAGAATTAAAAAAAAAGAAAAAAAAGATTGAATCGTCCCGACGGCACATCACAAGTCGCCGTTGGTGCCGAATAGCTATTTTTGAACAGCTCTGATAGCGTCCACGCAACAATGGTTGCTTTTGTACTGTCAAATGTGCATATGCTGCAGCCTAAAGCTCACGACACGGTGCAAAAACACGCTCGCAGTGAAAGCGAAACATCGTGCGCGGTCATAAATGCAGACACGCAGTTGGTCGCTTCGAACCCGTGCGATCGCTGCATTGAGGTTTCATTCCGTTATGCTTCATTTGGTTATACAGACAGCACACTATAAGAAGATATTTCACATAGTCTGCCCTTAGCGATTGCCTCCCTTTCACGCAAGAAACTGGTTTGGGGGACTCTATCGCGCCAACTGCGCGCAGTGGACGTTCACTGTATGTATTCAGCAAAGAGATAGCTCCTGTAAACTATTCTGTGCTTTCTGTTTGCCAAAAGATTATTATTTTGACAGTAAAAAACTTCTCTTGTTTAGAGAGTACTTACAGAAATGTTCAGGAGGGCTCCCGCCTGGTGTTTTTATTGAGCGCCAACAGCTAAACCTATGAAGAGCGCGTCACGTTATCCCTCATAGTACGCAAGCGAGGCGCTTCCGACAGATGGCGACTCCGTAAGTCCTCGCCCTGAATAGCAAAGAAGCTCGTCGCAGTGGTGTCCGTTGTGTTAAAGAAAAACCACAGAACAGCACTTCTATTTCCAGGGTTTCTGTGACCACCCGAAAAACTGTAAGTTGTTCTTTGACAGAAATGGCTGCTATCTTGTTCATAATGACGGCGTAGTGCTCTGCCACTTGAACTTCATCTGGGAGTGAACGAAAGATGTCATGTGCCATGATTTGCACCATATCGTTTGAAATCTGGTGAGAAATTCATTTGTATATTGTTTTGAAATATGGCTACATCCTTTTCTTTAAAAAATAACAAACTTTGTCCTATGTATATATTTAAATATATTGTGTCTGCGCATAGCATTCAGTCAAAATTAAACAAAATATTGAAGTTAAAAAATACGGATAAGGTAGCTGCTGCTCATGCTTCTCTAATGCACTTGTCCTCCTATGGTCAGGATTTTCAGAAAGAAAGCAAAAATATTAATTAAAAGCCACGCACGTCCGTACCAACAATGATGCAGTAAGCTTTTAGTCACAATAAAATTTTAAGTGAAAAGGTAGAGGCAACTGAAAAGAAACCTCAAATGATGTGGGTAACAGAACTCTGGTAATGACACATTGCAATGCCCCCCCCCTCTGAAAAACTTCGAAGGGGGCTCGGGTCCAGGGGCCCCCTATGTAGTCGGCGCCTATGTACTGCATATACTGGCCACCCTACCTGTGCATGGTGCCAGTGCCGAAAGGTCTTTCTCTGCTCTATGCCGTTTGGAGACCTGGATGCGTTCTCAAATGAACGAAGAACGCTTGACTGGACTGGCATTCTTACATACTGATAGGGACATTGACATGGCAAAAGTAATTCAGTGGTTCGCAACTAAGGATAGTGGACAACGGAGGTTAGAGTTTGTTATCTAAGGTAGCTTGTATAGGTTGGGTCTTTGCAAGGTTAATTGCCGAAGATGCCAACGCTAATGCTTTTATAACAACCCTGTGAAGCTTATTGCAAATGGACATCTTTGTTTTATAAATAATGTCTTTCCTTTGTGTGTTGCTTTTTGATTCTTCTGTTTTCGTTTGTTAAGGTTGTTGCCTGTTCAGATGCAGTTGTATGTTTATTTTTAGTAGACGTTATTGTAGTAGTATTCCGTATCTGTATAATATTTGAAGTTTGTTCTCCCAGAGTTTACTTGCTGTCCATGGCTCAGTGTTGTACCGGTGTCATATGACCACTTTTGATTGCCAATGTCTCCCTCGCACAGCTTAAGCAAATGAGCCAATCATGACCGATAAATTCGATCCGGATTGGGCTTGATCGCGATAAAATGTGTGCCTTGTGACACCCCTAATACTCTACTTCACTGTCGACCGTTTTTTCTTGGGCGCCGCCATTGTGTAGGCAGTGGCGCCATCTATGGGCAGTTGGCATGCTGGCTTGGGCGAACACCCGTGTTGTATGCTATGGTGTATGCTTGGCGGCAGTTTGTGGTGGATTTTTTCGCACTCGCGTGGTCTATTTAGCATGAAATGGCATCTTCTACGTGAGGAATGGTCCTGTGAGGCGTAGTGAAGGAATTTAAGTATGAAGTAAATTAGCGGCTGGAGTTTCTGCTGGCATTAGGGCGGACAGAGCACCCAGCGTGAGGTGTGCGCGTATGTTTGAGCTTACAATCAGCCTCGGATATCGGTTAAGTATTTCTGAAAATTCGTTTCACGAACGTTACCTTCGTGCAGCATTCTCAGCACTGTAATTCTAAGTTCTGGTTTAGCTGCAACGAGTATTTACGAAATATTTGACGATCCTAACAGTGTGAGTACCGTTCTGCTGGAGAATAAGTCGTGCTGTTTACTTTGACAAGCGTTCAACTTGTTATCTGTAGATATATTGGGCGACTGCCTTGTTCGCTGGGCTAGGTTTCCGCCCACAAATAAAATAGTTTGGTTAATAATAACCGCATGCCGTACAATCTGAATCGCACTTTTCAAGTGGTCCAACGACCAGCTGCAGACTGCGCGAGCATCCGAGGCAGTACTAAATGCTGTGTTATACATCTTTTGGTTCTATATATAGCGTATGTTCCAAGTAGTCCAAGCATGCAGCATGAATTATTGCGTTGTTATCCCATGTTCTGTTTTATTTTGCCGCAAAAGGAGGACATATGAACTTTTTTTTTTTCAGTTTCCTAAGTTCAGTCATCTACGACGCATTCACCCATCTTACGGAAATTATGTCCTTGCAAATAGCATTTGGATTCTCTTTATGCGATCCCCTTTGTATATTGTGCCTTACAGGGCAAAAAGGCAATGCTGATCTAAGCACGAAGCAATTGTGTCTATCATGTTGGTTTGCCAAGAGCAGTGCTCCTTGTGTTGAGCAAAGCCTTCGGCCTCTTGCAGGAGGCTAATGTAGACATAGTGATTTGAAGTCTACTAGACTTAAAATGCGCGAGAACGATGCCGGTGGCTGATGCAAATGTTTTACAACAACTCCTCGTCGAGTGAAAACAGATACATCCAACACAGTTCATAACACATACACACACCGTGGCTGACGATGCATGTCGTATTTTTGCACATCCAAGAGAAATTTTCAGATACTGCAGTGACTGCTGTACCTAAAGGCTATACAGTGGTTGTTTGGCGACCTCGTAAAAACTGACATCCTGTAAATTGCACTCAGAACTAGCTTAAACACCTCCAAATTGTTCTGCAGTGCGTGACCAGCAACACATTCAAGCCGCGCCGGCTCGCGCAAGCCAGAGAGGAGGAAAGGCTCGTCGCGCGTCCTTTCCTCCTCGCTCAATGAAAAGGTCTATAGGCAAAGCTCGACAGGTCTTTTAGGGTAAATGATGAAATCGTCGCACTCTCCTGGTTAATGCTGCTTGTGTAATTTTCCTAATTAATCCTTGCATTCATATTTGTAGCCGATATTATTCAGATCCCTGTATAAAATTTGTGTTTTCACTTTTACTGCTATTACAAGGTTCGAGCATGCCCTCCGGTGTCATTAAATTGTTTTTAAACGGCTCACATAGTTGTCTGCAAGATGCTGTTGATGAAAAAGGCACTAAGGGATGCGAACAGAACCACTTGGATGTTGAGATATCCTTTTGAGCACATTGCGTGCAAAAATAGAAAACTTGTGTTGGTATAATGTTGCGATTCCTACCGCTGTATTCTATACCACTCCGACTGGTCCCGTTGATAACGCTGGCAGAGCATTGCTCTGCCCACTGACGCAGTATGAGAGGGAATGGCATTGGAATAGAATGGAGTGGAATTATTCAGGCTCCGATTACACATTTCCACTATGCTGGGTGCTCTTGGAAGGGAGAGGGAAGGTGTGGGGGAGACGGATTTTAAAGAAATTGCCAGCGACAGCACGATTCTGCTACTACTTCTGTAGGACTTGGAAGAGTCGGAGATAACTTGCGCACATGGGCAGACAGAATAAGCAGATAACTCGCTCACTAATAATTTTCTAGGCTGTGTACTCACTCATATCTCGTGTGCACTCGCACTCCTCTGCATTCACTCTCATTCCTACAGAGGCTCACCAATGCTTTTGTGTTCAGTCTCGAAGTTTGCACGTACTAGTGTCAACTACCATTCACCGGCAAATAATAAAAGTTCACTGGAACATCTATGCAATTTGCCATACATTTTAAGAACATATTTTCTGAAGCTATAATACTTGAATAAAGAATGCTTTTGCAATTACTGACAACTTGGTAATATATACTGACATGAAAAGGCATTGTATCTGCCTTTGTTTAGGTCATGGTGGATATGAGTATTAATACTGGATAAACTAAGCTCTTTTGTTTGCACAGGTAATCCGCAAAGAAAATGCAAAAACAGCAAGATCTGGATTTTTCTTAAATTTATTTTTCTGTTTTGTTTGAATACCAGAAGGGTGAAAGGTATACTAAAGGAATAAGTTGAGCTTTATTAATATATTACCCTTGTACAGTACCAAAAAAGTCACTTTTATTGTGCAAAGAGGCTTTGCAAGCTAAAAAAGATGCAAAAATGAGACAGGTAGCAATGCCAACTTGAAGTTCCCATGCCATTCACCATGATTTCGACATCTGCTCAGGCCTAGTTCATTTTTTTTATTGGTTAAGGCGAACTGTGTTGTCAAGTTTTTGGCAAACCTAACTTGGAAAAGACTGAACTGAGCCGCAGCAGCCAAAATGCATAAGAATGCTTTAAAATTCATGATGTAGCATTGACGTACCGGAACAGGAGGTTCAGACGTTTAATATAAGAACATGGAACTGGGGTCATCACATTCTCTTTTAACCAAAATAGTTTTTAAGGGATACTTTGTCAGCCTAATCTGATTACGGTTATTCTCTAGCTTTGCTTTAGGTAGTCTTACCACGTCAACTCCTATCTAAATACATGAAAACAAAAGATATTGTGTTTGACATGAAAGAGTTAAGAAAAGTTAAAAAGTTTATAGCGAGGATATTTCTTTATTTCATTCATCAATTGTTCTAAACGAATATTGTAAAAAAATTGTGAAGTTTAAAATCTGAAGTAGCAAGTTTGAGTCTCTAACTCGTCAATGAAAATGATGTCGCGATTCTGTAAACTGAACATATTGAGACATCTATAGCTAGGAGCCTTAGAGTATGCTTAGGTGTTTCTCGAGCAACCTCAAGTTCCTTAGTAATTGCACAGGCACGTCATCCTCCATTCCCTATTATGAGGACGGTTGAAACCTGTCGACACTACTTTCGTGCTTCAGTGCAGCGCAAAAGACACCCAGTAGCAGTTACACTTGCTGAGAGAAACAGGGCGAACATCAACACTGTGGTTCAGGTGCAAGAAAATCTAATACCACATAACGAATTTTGGATCTAGAGTGGACAAAATTGATGTATTATACATCATTCAGAAATATAGCCACTTATTTGTGAGTAGAATTTTTGAAAAGCCCTTGTTAGCATTGTAACTGTTCAAGGTAGTTCATATATGCAATGCCCTCACAGATGCAGTTAATAGAGCTGTGTGTATGCTTTTGGTGCAGAGTTATAGATTTTTAAACTTTGTTCTCGCAATTTGCGGCATCCACCAGAGAAAACTCTGAGGCCCTAAATCAAATTGATGCTTCCCATGGTCAGTACAATTTTCAGCTTTCTCTCTCATTTGCAATCAATTTCGTCCAAATAGGTACAGCTGTTGTCTAAAAAGGTCATTTATGCATTTCACAAATTTGAATAGGAAAATCAGTCAACTCCAAGGTAAATCGCTGTGTTAAACCAGATGCTGGTGTTTTGTCTCCCAGATGGCCGAGAGCTCTGGAGGGCTCAAGTTCCTGTGCTGTGGCCCCACGAAATGTCTGTCGATGCCTTGGCGCTGTCCAAGAGAGAGTCGCTGTTGATGGCAAGGGCCCGCGTGTGCTCAACTCTGCAGGTACGCTCTTCAACGTGCCGGTGAAGCCTGTAGCTCACAAAACCCTACCTACCAACCCTCCTGAATTTTTTTCCTAAAGTTAACGAATTATGGCTCATTCTACTATTTTAGTAACGTTGTGTTATGTTGTGTGAAAAAATTATTTGACATTGTGATGTAGTTTTAAAAAGTTGGGCAGAGCGAAATTGCAAAAAATGCATAAAACAAAATTCTCATGGTACTTCCGCTGCTTTCTTGTGGGGCAACGCAAGATGCCATACACCAGAGGGGTATTTGCATCGAGTGAGTTTAGTCTGTATAGTTTCTGAAGCAGGTGTAATTGGAAATTAACAGCCTATTTGCTGAAAAATGCACTCTGATCTAAAATTCATGAGCCATTGCACTCTGTGAAGGTGGATGACCAGTGAAGCTGTATAGATGGCATATCTAAATGTACCACACAGGGATACATAAATGTTTTTGTGGTGTTTATTTTTTCATGCAAGTTACTAGTGCTTTGTGGTCGCTATGGTAGACGGCCGAGAGTTCAGTGACGACGATGGACAGGTTCTTGGCGAAGGTTAAGTCCAAACACGTGCATCTCGTGGTCGTTGGCACCTTGGGATTGGTGTAGCTCTGTAGCCCTAACCGTTCGAGCATAAACGAGGGCAGCCAGTTGCCATCTGGCCATGATACGTCCACGTTGAAGTCGCCAACAATGTGGACTGGAGTTTGATCGTCGTCCCATGGATCGAGCAGCCATCCAAAGTGGTCGTTCCTTAAGTCCTCTACATTGCGCTTGGAAGAGGCAGGTCAAAGGTACACAGTGGCAACGACCGTCCTGTCGGCGGACCTTACGGCACGCACATCGGCACAACACACCGTGCTTTCTAGTTCTTGGGTGTTGTACGAAACATCCTACAGCATGACAGTGGTGGCCACGTCGTTACTCACGTATATGCATGGCAACTCTGCTCGCTCGTCCTCCTCGCCGGGAAAGCGCCGAGTCAACGCGTCCACTGCCTTGTGCCGTCGCTCTTCCAACCGTATCTCGTTGATTTTGGAGAGGTCGTTGTCGAACCACAGCCGATTGCACACTGTACAACTCAATCCGAAGTTACGGTCGAGAAAGCCTCTCTTAAACCTCGTATAGGCACCGTCGATCCGTTTTGCGCAAGAAGCCGTGGCTGCACAACATTGGCCGAAGTAACTTTGTTGCGACAAAGAACAGTGCTGTTTGCAAGGTAAGGCGCCTTGTTGCTCGTGTCAAAGCATCCCCTAATCCTGCATTTGTTCAAATTCTTCTGGCCTGCTCATCAGCGTTTTTGCTGCAACAATTTGTGCATTTCATAAAAATGGGGTTATCCTTAGTATGCTGAATATTTGGCAGCGACTCCATCACCTCGTACGTCGTCGACTGTTATTAAGTCGGAAATGCAGCACTATGGCTTCTGCTTTTCACTGTGAACAATTATGTGCGAAGATACACTCTCTCAATCGTACTTATCGTGAGTGTTAGGATCTATTGCCTGTTTTATTGAAAATTGAAATAGCGGCTTTTAGAGGAGCTTTCTTTCCAGCGTACTTCGATGTTTGTGTCAGTCACTCAGATACAATGAATTCACACCATGAGAAAGTTAATGGCAAGGATACCTGTGGTATTTCCACATTTTGTCCACATTTCATTTTTTTCAGTTCTTGAATTTGCTTTGAATTGGGCTGCCACCCACGCATGAGTGGGTGACGATTATTATTTGGATTCTCATGGATACAGGCAATGTGTAGTTGGTGTTCACATGATCACACATGCTTGCTCGCACTTAAATTGTGCAACCGTCCAAGTCAGTTTAGAGACTACTGCGCAAAAGCTACTTTGACATTGAGAAGACAAACACATGGATGGACAGTGCACTTGTGACTAATTCATTATAAGAAGGCACACTGAATATAATACTTGTGGTGCACATGTGGGGCAAGAAAAAAAAAGCCAACCACATGTGCCACAAGGAATACTAGATCAGATGCACAAAGTAAAGCATCTTATCATGTGGCAGAAATAAATTCGTGCCGCTGCTCTCGACGTCGTACCTCATAAAATCGCTGTTTTTCGGGCGTACGAACCACTTGCTACCGTCCTGATGGGGGCAGACGAGCTGTGGAAGACTGTGCTCGAGCCAATGCTGATGATGATAGTTTTTGTTCGCAGACAGCAGACATGCCCTAGCCATGTACAGTTTCGCTGTAAAATAGTGTCTCACTTGTCAGCCTCTTCTGTTCTGAGTTTGCTGCTGGTTGTGTTCTGTGTCTAAAGGTAAACCCTTAATAAAGTGTGTATGTATTTTATATATGTTTTGTGCTCGACAAACTTGTACACGTCACAAAAAAAAGTTACCAATTACAATTCTTCAAATATGTTATTGCTTACAATGACTAATTACATTCTCACTGAGCAATTATTAAAATTAATTGGTTACTTTATACGTTGCTTTCCTCCCAACCTTTATTAGCATTGCAGAAATACAGTAAATAGAATGAGCTGGCCTGGGGGGCTTTTTCAATGCTTCGTACGCAGCCCTTCAAACGTTGTTTATCCTCACTAAGAATTGGTTTAAAAAATTTTTGTCTGTCATCTTCTCTCATTTTCTTTAAAAGACATTAGCAGTGCTTGACGTTCACGCTTTAGGGTATGGCGGCGGTGTAATGTACGAATGCCCTCTGCACAAGATTGCGATCAGTTGATGCTACGACGCTTGCCTCTGGATTTTCTGTAAAGTTCAGTGTAAAGTTGTTACTGGGGCTCAAAGCACTCTTCCAATGAAAAAAAAAAGCTGGAAAGAAATTGTCTGTGGGTGATTTCCTGGCATAACGTTTGAACTGGCCATCGCTAATGTGCCATAGCGTTGCTGGTTCAGTTCATCAGCCAACACCTGGTGAAACGTTACCATAAGAAAGCAAATATCGAGTGCCGGGGTATGCATGTCTGAACATGCACATCTGCGAGGCTGATGCGTGGCATATGTAGGCATTCGCCTGTAGTTACGCTTTGTCGCCTGTTACATATTGGCTTTTCAAAAAGAATAACTGGTCACATGAAATTGGTTACTGAGGAAAGTAATTATAACAGCAAATGTAAATAATAAATTAATTGCAAAATTACGAAAACATTTCATTAATTACAAGTAAATAAATTCATGTAATTTGTTGCATGCTAGTCTGGTGCTCAGTTAAAAAGAGAAATGAAAGAAGCTCGTACTTTGCAACTCCGAGTCAATGACTGCGCTAGTTTATCTAGCTAGAGAAAGAGAAGAAAAATTTTATGTGTGTCAAATGACCCATTGAGCGAAATGCAGCTCCACTACGTGAAACCTGGGGAATGCGAATCACGCAGTGATGTACTGCTAATGGGCTCATACTGCCTTAAGCAATGGTTTATAACCCCGTAAATGCGGCCTCTCCATTACGACGACAGAAAAGTGAAATTCTACGCTGGAATGATGAGCGGCAACGCAGACAGCTGTGAAAGACGATGAACGTGGAAGCACTTGGCACGCGCTCGTGCCGTGCCGAGCGCGTTCCGCTTGCTTACCGTGACGACGACAGGAGATGCTGACAGACCTAGCGCATAGTGCCGAGAGCATCCTGCTTGCTTACCGTGATGGCGACGACAGGAGACGACGACAGCCCGAGCCCATAAGTTGCTTCGCACCTAAAATGGCGTGCTGATGGTTCAGCTCTGTCCTGTGTTACACTGTTAAATATTTTCTGTTTAACAAAGTGTGCTATCAACCAGCCCAACTGCAGATGCTCTTTGCAACTCTACGCTTTTGCATATAGCAGGGCTTCGGTCAGTCTTGTTCCCGCTCGCATTTCAATTCATGCTGGCAGCACGTGGCACATCCTGTTGCATATTAGGTGTCCAGTCCACATTGTAGTGCACCCGCATGTTTTGGTTGGAGGAGCTGGGAATCTTAGATTCTAAAATTTTTGAACAGGAGCCACCACATGAAGCCGCAGGCGAACTTTGTCCTTCCAGAGCCAGTTCCAACGACGTCGTCACACTGCCCGGTACCCCAGGCCAAGGTGAGATGCCGAGATACGCACGATGGAAAGTGAGAGATATTCATTGGTTAAGTAGTAGGGAACCCTTTGCAAAGCTTCTTTTCAAAAGTGTGACGACATATGACAGGCGTCTGTGTAAACCAGGCCTTGGGGTGATAATTGTTCCGTAGTAACCTCCTGAAGAAAGACAGAAATTTCCTTTGGAAATGATAGTATAAGGTGCAATGCCACTGCCTAAGCAGAGATTTACCGCAAAAAGCAGAGAGGTTTACCTGCTGCAACCTAAGGTTTCTTTTCTGCAGTAGGAGAGCAAGATGGGGGAGGTTACGATGACACCTGCATTTAGGTTTAAGATGGGTGTGTCATTGCATGCTTTTGATATCACAATGTCTGTGTTATGTCGTGTTCAGTATATCTTTTTTTTTCTGAAGTAAATATAGAGCATATAATAGATTAACGGCGCAATTGCCGACAAAGACAAGAAGGGTTTTCTTCTCAGTCAGCGCGCATCTTGTCACCTTTCTTGTCTTTGTCGACAATTGCGTTGTTAATCTGTTAATGTCTTGCCAACTTGCCAAAACCAACAGCCTCCTTAAATGTAAAAAGGTGGGCGTCCTCATTGGAGCTGACTGGCCCATGTCATCACGTGTGCGAATGTCCTATTCAGAGGCTTTGATCTCTGCTCCTTGCACATCATTATGCTATTGAAACATCTGTGTTATGTTTACGATGCGTACAGGCAGGTCCATTGTTGAAGAAAACAAACACTAGCAGAGCTTGAGCAAATGTCCCTCAGTGGCAACACTGCAAACATTCAGCTTTGCCACAGGTGACTTGCAGTAGCTTCTTTATGTACACCCTTGAGCAAAAGTATACGAACCACAAGCCGAGACTGACAGGTGCGCTAGAAAGTTCGCAGTGCCAAATTTGGACTACAGTTCTCAGTTTCAAGACGCATTCATAGGTGGAGAAGAAAATCTGCTTTATCGCAGAATATCTGGTCTGTCTACTTTTGTCTACTTCTGCAGAGTTCATGACATTTCCACAGGCACTAGCAGATGTAGCGCCCACAAAATGTAATGTATTAGTCTGCATTTTCTTAAACAATGAACCTACCTGTGTGTCTCTGGCCTCTGCATCTCTTTTGTCTTTTTGCTCCACTACCATTGCTTCCCTGTATTGATGGGTAATTTTTATGGGCATCCACTTTAAGTCGAGGTGGTAACTAATAATTATCTAGATTGATGTAGCTTGGTGCTCAAACAGACAAACCTAAGTACAACGAAATCACATCCAGCACGAAAATACCTTTGTTATATCTGATATTAGTTATAAGCACACTTTGTCAAATTAGAGGGGAAGAAAGTTTTGTTTTATAACAATAATTCACTTATCCAATCAATTTGTATTCGTGTTCATGATACCGAGGCTTTGCTATCTGTTGTAATCGAGTCCTCTGCCTATCTGTGCTTTATCTCGCAAAGTTGCCTATGCCTGCAATGATCCTGGCCCCTCCTCTTCCCTGCTTTTTTTCCCCCGCAAGTAATCTTAGACATCTTTCACTTACCTTGACCACTGCACCAGTTAATGCTTGCCTCAGCTTTGAACCCCCAACACTTCAGGAAGGTAGGTGTTCCTTGCGGTTCTGGCGGATCTTCTACGTACAGCGCACACGAACACGATGCTCAATAAAGAATGGCATGCGCACACACAGCGCTGATGCACAACTAAGATTTATTGGCATAACACATTGCGTGCGTTGTGTGTAGATCTGGATCACCAGCTTGCCTGAGCGACCACACCAGCAAGGTTTTGGCTGGGTGAATATCATGGGAATTCCATTACAATGTGCAGAGTCGTCTTCGGAACTTATTTTTCAGTGGGCACCTTAGTGTCTCCAGAACCACCTGCTGACCAGCTGCCTGCCACGCAGACACAGAAGATGGTGAGAAGAAACCTTGCGGAACCTAGCCAGAGACTGAAATCGTGGACCAAGAAGAGGAAAAGACACAGCGCAACAAAGACAGGGACACGAGAGAGCGACACGCACACTGCGCTGACTTGCAACAGTTTATTCATGAGGACATAAAGGAATAAATATATATGGCACTACCAAGCGCAACATGTGAAAACTTAGCAAAACACTGGAGCATCATTTCCAATGATCATAATGATAGCCACGTGCTGACAATGCACACTGGCTGTTTTTAATTCAAATGTTGTTTAGATATGCGAATTCCCAAGATAAAAGTGCAATCAAAGGGGAACTGACACACGAGCTATCAAATTTACTGATAAAATCTGCCTCAATGATTTCACGCGTGAGCTGTAAATTATGTCTAGCCAGCATTTCGCTTTGTTAAAGCAGGGCGTACACCCGTGATCACGGCAATGAATGCCCAGATGACCCTGTACTATGTTGTACACACTTTTATGGTGCTCTCTGAGACGATCATTTATACAGCTGCCGGTCTGTCCCATGTACTTTTTCCACAGGAAAGAGGAATCATATACACCACGCCAGTGGTGCTGGACACTAAACCATTCCCGTGTTTCACAGTACAACGACCACGCCTGGTTTGTGAACCAAACTTACAAAGTTTTGATAGTCCACCGCAACACCAGCGTGTTGCCCTACCCTCTTCAGATTGTGAGAGAGGTCATGTATATACGGAAGTATTGCAAGTTTTTTTTTTTCCACTGGCGGACGTGGTGCTCGATTGTTTTCACCCCGCTTGATTTGCTTAAAAAGCTTTTCCGCGATGGCTGATATTAAAGCCTTCGTGTATCCGGCAGATAACAAGCGGTCAACCTGCACATCAAAACTTCTTTGCATTGAATATGGACATGACTTTCTGAAGGCATTGACGAGGCACACATTAAAGATTCCTCTTTTCCGGTTTTTAAGCAAATCAAGCGGGGTGAAAACAATCGAGCACCACGTCCGCCAGTGAAAAAAAAAAGCTTGCAGTATTCCATACATACATGATGTGTCCCACAAACTGAAGAGGGTAGGGCAACGCACTGGTGTTGCGGTGGTTTTTTCTGCTCCAGAAAAGCTATCGAAACTTTGCAAGTTTGGTTCGCAAACCAGGCATGGTCATTGTACTGTGAAACACAGGAATGGCTTAGTGTCCTGCCCCACTGACGTGGTGTATATGATTCCTCTCTCCTGTGGAAAAAAGTATGTGGGACAGACCGGCAGGTGCATAAATGATCGTCTCAGGGAGCAATATGACAATGTGTACAACACGGTACAGGGTCTTCGGGGCATTCATTGCCGTGATCACGGGTGTAAGCCCTACTTTGACAAAAGTGAAATGCTGGCTAGACCTAACTTACAGCTTACACGTGAAATCATTGAGACAGATTTCATCAAGAAATTTGATAGCTCGTGTGTCAATTCACCTTCGATTGCACTTTCATCTCGGGAATTCGCATATCTAAACAACATTTGAATGACAAACAGCCAGTGTGCATTGTCAGCACATGGCTATCATTATCACCATTGGAAATGATGCTCCAGTGTTTTGCTAAGTTTTCACATGTTGGCTCATGGTAGTGCCATATACATTTATTCCTTCATGTCCTCATGAATAAACTGTTGCAAGTCAGCGCTGCGTGCGTGTCGCTCTCTCGTGTCCCTGTCTTTGTTACGCTGTGTTTTTTCCCAATGAATCACCAAGCCCAAGTTGAGCCAAGTCAATAGTGCACAACATTTACGCCATTGTTGATGTGCAATTTGAAAGATAATAGGAGCCTGATGGCGTCCTACAACTCAAATGTCAAACAGGGTGAGTTATTTATAGTCCAACTGTCATGAAGTTTTTGTTATGGGGCGCATACTCATTTTAAAGGAGCACCCGCATGGTATTCTCGACTTATATTTTTGCATTGAATGAACGTTCGGGAATTCTGATGCCTAAATAAAGTATCGGGAAATCTCAGAGCACCCTAATTAATTCAATATAATAGCTTTTCTACATCCAACTAAAGTTTCGTTTCCCAGAAGGCTGTGTTGTGGGGCAAACATGTCTAGTACAAACCCCAGAGCCCTACATGTTTTTCTAAACCAAGTTTGTTACATAAAAATTATTATTTAAGTGTAGGAAAACCAAATGCAGAGCCCATAATAGCGTTTTTGATCCCTTGCAGTCTTTTTTCACTTGTGGGTAGTTCAGAAACTTGTTAATTAATATACTAAGGTGACCCAAAAAACACTTCATATATTTTTTTGTAAAAATGTACAGACATGACCAAAAAAGGGTAAACAAGTTCTAATTTTCCTTGATGTTTGAGCTTTGTGGAAAGTTCAAATGAACACACAATGCCGATTGAGATGGTGTACTCGGAGCGTTTAATCAGAAGGTACTACTAGCATAAGTAGGGCACAAGGCTTTGACCATGCTACTTTGGTCTTCAGTCATTCCTTCCTTAACCTTAATATGAATTCACAAGATATCGTCAAGCTATAGTCATATCGTGGGGTTAATGTGCTGTTGAAAGCAATATTGGCAGAGTTGCATTTTGAAACATTTTATTGAAAGAGCAACCGTACCCCGACAACTTTGGTCTTGCTGTCTGGCTTACTCTTGGTTCTCGAACCGGTGACTGGTGTAATTAAGAAATTAGGAAAATTTAGTCCACTGCGAGGATTTAGCCCTGAGCGACACTAAAAGTGCCCATGTGACACCAGTGTGAGACCAAGAATTTTTTAAAATCTATTCTTTGAGAGGTATCGTGCTTATTTTGAATCTGAAGTTCATTTTTGTTTCTCTCATTTTGGTCCCAATCTTACACAAGTCTCCCATTCTGAACTTCATGAATAAATTGTGGAAAATCGTTTCTTCAGATAGCACTAAACTGGGTACAGTCAAACGCCTTTATAATGAAGTGCTTGGGGCCTCCCAAATCATTCGTTATACAGGTGTCACTTCATTGTAAAGGTCGTGCAGTGCACCGCTCGCAATTGAAACGGGCCAGAATTATTCCTTCGTCATACTGGTCACTTCTTTGTAGAGGCTTTGCTTGTAAAGGGGTTCGACAGTATTATGGGTTTCTGTCCGATTCAAAAAGTCCAAAGAGACTAACCCTATTGCTCTGTCCAGACACTGTTCAAGATGCTCTTCTGGAAGTCTACTGTGGAGTCTTGCAACTTTTCTAGGATAGACAGAGCAATAATTTTGGTCATATTGACTACTTGAATTGTAAAGGAGCCAATAATAGGTACCCTGCTTAACGCAGTCGAAGGCACTGTGTTTTTTTTTCCTGAATTAAAAGACAAAAATGGACTTCACATTGAATTAAGTGCATAAAATGCATGCATCACACATTTTCAGCACCATAACTCTAAAAATGAAGATTTTAAACAACTCTCTCTCAACACGCGTGCTGTGTTTCAGGCAAA
Source organism: Dermacentor silvarum (assembly GCF_013339745.2). Lineage (NCBI taxonomy): Eukaryota > Metazoa > Arthropoda > Arachnida > Ixodida > Ixodidae > Dermacentor > Dermacentor silvarum. The sequence goes on from NC_051154.1 coordinate 292,225,870, forward strand.
GTTTGTCACTGGACATCTATGGTCACGTGAAGTTGCGATTCAAAGAGGTATTTGAAGGCAGTGCCAGGAACAACTGCAGCTCTTGTGCAGCAGCTTGTGGAAAAAGGCCACGTAGACAAACATTTAACCCCAAAGACTGCTTCGGTCCAGGAGGTGCGACGCCAGAACCACCACTGGATTGCTCCGGTATGTATAAAGCTGCCAGAAACCTCCACTCCCGGTATGCAGGACATAATCGTATAGTTTGAGGCAAGTGCTGATTGCAGTTCAGAACAATACGTACTGCATTTTTGTGCATATAACCCGCATGCAAAATTCTGAAAGTTCAACCGTATAGTCGGGGTGCAAGGTTATATGTAAATTTTGCCATGAGGTGCGGCGTCATGGCAGCGTACACCATGCTGCTGCGAAGCCAAAACTCGAGGCGGAGTTTGCCACCATTCTGTTTCGTTATCTCCTAGGGAACCTCACCTTCTCCCGACCCCTGCATGCAAAGCTCCATTTTCTGATCTTTCATGTTCGCCCATTCTCCTCTTTTCAGGGTCACCTTTTTGTTTCGGCCTCGTTAGTGGTTTGAAAATAGGGCATTGGTGAATCAGAAGTCTGATCGCAATGAGCTGCGCCCAGTGGCGGTCCTCTACACTGCAACAGAAGCTGAAGATTATGAACTTTGCCGAATGGAGACTGTTTTTACACACTTAATCATTGATGGAGACTGTTTTTACAAAGACTTAAGCGTTGATGATTACAGTTGATCGTGCATGTTATACGCGTGAATAATTTTTTTCATTTCCAGAGTGTTGTAATAGGGGGTATGGGTTAGACGCGGAAAAATATGGTATGACAGTATACAGTCTAGCCTCCTTAGTATACCGAAGCTGCGTTCGACACAAAACATACCTTTGTTAACAGAGTGTTCAAAGGGGCTGGTTTGTTCATCATTAGAAGAATACAAAAACAGTGCGAAACAGGACAAGTGAAGAGCACAGGAAAGAGCGCTGACTAACAACTAAATGCTTTATTTCCAGAAGCAGCATAAAAGGACATCATTGAAGGTCACACAAAAGAAAGAAAACGGATAAGCATTAGCCATGGAGATAATCCAGTTCTTTTGTTGACAGCGTGAGGGACGCAGAACTGACGTATGCGATGCCACTTGTGAATATAGAAAAAGTCTTGAAGATTTCACGCGTGCGCTCTTAACGATATCTGCTAAATATTTGCTCTTATCAAAGATCAGGCTGCAACCACAAATGTTACAGTGGGTAGCCAGATGACTGTACGGGTTACCTTTTAGTGAAGCGGCATGCTCGCTCAGGCGATTGTTAATGCATTTTCCCGTTTGCCCGATATAGCAGCGGTTACATGTGATCGAGATCCTATATACGACCTGCGTTGTACATTCAATGAACTTGCGAGCATGCTTCTTGGAGCAGTCTTCTCGCGCAACAATATCCACCCTGCTGACTATTTTACACAACCCGCTCAGTTTGTTTGGGGCATTGCACATAACCCTCATAACCTTTGTTAACATAACATAAGCATTGTTAACACAGCATTACCTTTGTTTTTTACCATACCTCCGACACCTCATCATAACAAATTTGTGTGACAGACAAATACTTCGATGTTTACTATGAACATATCGATATCGGTGAAAAAGAAATAAGCTTTGTAGTTGTGTATGCAAAAGGAATACAAGCAAGATGCCTTGAATGGTCAGCAAAGAGCTTCCTGCCAGTTTTCATTGCCCATCATCTGTTTCCATGCCAGATACGTTGCTCGTAAACAATGATAAATACAGATGCACATTGTGCCATCGATATGCATGCAGCCAAGCAATTGGTGTGGTCAAGCAGAATCGTCAAATTAGCTTGCCGGCTGTGGGCCAGCCAAGCCAAGCTGTTGGTTAAAGTGTGTCGTTGTGTCAAGAATGTGCCATTGTTGCTCTTATTCAGTATTTGACATTTTGCTGCCAGATTACATACTTTGAGTTGTGAGCGAACAAACATTTGCTTCGCTGTAACCATTATTGTAGCGGGTGCTTGAAGCAGAGGTCTTTTGCTACCCTGTGAACCTTCTACGTAGGGTTGTCATTACCATGATTTTTTTCTTTATTTTCCTTTTTTCTCTCTGCCGTATGTCATGCGCTGACTCCTTCGTAATCTATCATAACAATCTGCAATTTGACCCGTTATGCTTACCCCCTCCCTTTTCTTTAGAGTCGTAGTTGGCCGAAAAGCAAAGTTAATGCAGAAGTCTCAGTGAACGTACAGTTTCATCTGGCTTGAGTGAGTGGGAAAACGCTGTTGCCAGCGTTGTCATCTAGTTTGGGCACTGCTTCTTGTGGCACCAAGCTGCTTCACCACGCAAGAAAGACCATTAAAGGCATGGAAGAGACTGCGCAGTGCTTAATGTTAGAGTTTAATGTTTAAGCTTTGATTTCCTTGATGTTTGAGCTTTGTGGTAAGTTTGAATACACAATGCTGATTGAGATGGTGTAATCGGAGGGTTTAATCAGAGGGTACTACTAGTTTAAGTAGGAAACAAGGCTTTGACTATGCCACTTTGGTCTTCAGTAATTCCTTCCTTAACCTTATATGAATTCACAAGATATCGTCCAATTATAGTGATATCGTGGCGTTAATGTGCTGTTGAAGCTACATTGGCAGAGCTGCAGGGCTAGTAATTTTGAAACATTTTATTGCAAGAGCAACCGTACCCCGACCACTTTGGTCTTGCTGTCTGGCTTACTCTTGGTTCTCGAACCTGTGACTGGTGTAAACAAGAAATTAGAAAAATTTAGTCCACTGCGAGGATTTAGCCCTGAGCGACACCAAAAGTGCCCATGTGACACCACTGTTAGACCGAGAATTTCTTTAAATCTATTCTTTGAGGGGATCATGTTCTTATTTTGAATCTTATATTCATTTTTGTTTCTCTCATTTTGGTTCCAGTTTTACACAAGTCTCCCATTCTTAACTTCATGAATAAATTTTGGAAAATCGTTTCTTCAGATAGCGCTAAACTGGGTACAGTCAAACGCCTTTATAACGAAGTGAAGTGCTTGGGGCCTCCCAAATCATTCGTTATACAGGTGTCACTTCATTGTAAAGGTCGCGTACTGCACCGCTCACAATTGAAACGGGCCAGAATTATTCCTTTGTCATACAGGTCACTTCTTTGTAGAGGCTTTGGTTGTAAACGCGTTCGACAGTATTATCGGCTTCTGTCCGATTCAAAAAGTCCAAAGAAACTAACGCTATTGCTCTGTCCAGACACTGTTCAAGATGCTCTTCTGGAAGTCTACTGTGGAGTCTCGCAACTTTTCTAGGATAGACAGAGCAATAAGGTTGGTCATATTGACTACTTGAATTGTAAAGGAACCAATAATAGGTACCCTGCTTAGCGCAGTCGAAGGAACTGAGTTTTAGGGGCGAAGCACCTTAGGGCCGAGCCTTGTCCTTCATAGTCTGTAGCTCTGGTTGGCATGGAGACCGCTGTGTATGTATGTATATGCATATATAAATATATATGTATATGTATAGTATATGTATGCCAAGCTCCGGAACTGCAAGCCGGCTTCCGCTTCCGGTTTCAATTCCGGTTCCGGTTCCACTTCCGGCGTTTTGCCAGAATGATCCCCCAGTGCTTTGCCCACTCATCATCATTCACTTCGTGGATATGCGGTGTTTTTTTTTTAATTTTCCAGAATTAAATTAATAAAAGGAAATTTGCATGAAATTACAACCAAATGAATTAGACAAGAATGGACTTTACATTGGAAATAAGTGCATAAAATGCATGTATCACACATTTTAAGCACCATAACTCTAAAAATGAAGATTTTAAACAACTCTCTCTCAAACACGCTTGCTGTGTTTCAGGCAAAGTTTCTCTCTGGACATCGACGGTCTCCTGAAGTTGCAATTCAAAGAGGTATTTGAAGGCAGTGCCAGGAACAACTGCAGCTCTTGTGCAGCAGCTTGTGGAAAAAGGCCACGTAGACAAACACTTAAGCCCAAAGACTGTTTGGGACCAGGAGGTGCGATACCAGAAGAACCACTTGATTGCTCCGGTATGTATGAAGCTGCCAGAAACCTCCACTGCCGGTATGCAGGACATACTCGTAGAGTTTGCGGCAAGTGCCGATTGCAGTTCAGAACAATACGTACTGCATTTTTGTGCATATAACCCGCATGCAAAATACTGAAAGTTCAACCGTATAGTCGGGGTGCAAGGTCATTTGTAAATTTTGCCATGAGGTGCGGCGTCATGGCAGCGTACACCATGCTCCTGCGAAGCCAAAACTCGAGGCGGAGTTTGCCACCATTCTGTTTCCTTATCTCCTTGGGAACCCCACCTTTTCCCGACCCCTGCATGCAAAGCTCCATTTTCTGATCTTTCATGGTCGCCCATTCTCCTCTTTTCAGGTCACCTTTTTGTTTCGGCCTCGTTAGTGGTTTGCAAATAGGGCATTGGTGAATCAGAAGTCGGATCGCAATGAGCTGAGCCCAGTGGCGGTCCTCTAGACTGCAATATAAGCTGAAGATTATGAGCTTTGTCGAATGGAGACTGTTTTTACAAAGACTTAAGCGTTGATGTATGCAGTTGTTGGTGCATGTTATACGCGTGAATTGGATTGGACTGGACAAACTTTACTTAGGTCCTGCAGGCCACGCTTAGGGCGTAGCGGGCATCTCCCATGTAGGGACTGACAGGGAATACCTGGCGGCCGCTTCGTGGGCCTGCTGAATGCCCCATTGCTGGTCGGCGAGAAGTGAGCTTCTGAGGGACTCCTCTCACTTGTTCGAGGTTGAGTCAGGATGAGCATTTCTACACTCCCAGAGCATGTGTGCGAGTGTCGCCGTGTATCCACACGAGGGGCACATGTCGCTGGGGTATGAGTCAGGATAGAGAACATCCCCGCAGGGGCGTCTGCATCAGCAGGCATTTGGTGTGTTGCGACACCACGTACCCGAGCACATGGGGGTCGGCCTCTCCCGCGTGTAGCCGTGCGCGGCTTAGCCGTGTCCGGGGAAAAGGGGATCCTGGGGGTTGAGGCAATACCGGGTGTTGGACCTTTATGGCCTCTCGGTGGAGGCAACACACCGAAGTCGGGTCCTTGCCCCAAAGAGGGCAAGGACCCGACTTCGGTCAGCAGTTACAGGCCTATAGCTCTAACAAGTTGCCTATGCAAACTTTTTGAGAAAATTACTAACTGGCGCCTGATCCATTTTCTTGAAAGCAACAAAACACTAGATCCCTTGCAGTGCGGCTTCAGGGAAGGTAGATCCACAATAGATCACCTTGTCCGCATCGAAACAAATATCTGTGACGCCTTTGTGCACAAGCAGTTTTTCTTATCGGTATTTTTAGATATGGAGAAAGCATATGATACAACTTGGCGTTTCGGAATACTTCGTGATCTGGCAGCAATGGGCGTCCGAGGAAACTTGCTGAACGTAACTCAAAGTTATCTCTCGAACTGCACATTCCGTGTTCGGATTGGTAATGTCCTGTCTCGTCCATTTACTTAGGAAACTGGCATGCCACAGGGTGGAGTGCTCAGCTGTACTCTATTTGTTGTAAAAATGAACTCGCTCCATACTATCATACCACGTACAGTGTTTTATTCTGTATATGTGGATGACATCCAAATAGGTTACAAATCGTGTAATCTTAGTATCTGTGAGCGACAAGTACAGCTTGGTTTGAATAAATTGTCCAAGTGGGTGGACGAAAATGTTTTAAACTAAACCCCCCAAAAAGCACATGCATCCTCTTCTCGAAGAAGAGGTGTAATACCGGATCCCGTTATTGAGCTCAATGGAGAACGGCTATCCATTAGCCATGAACATAAATTTTTAGGCCTCATTTTAGACTCAAAATTAACTTTTGTCCCACACTTGAAATATATGAAAGTGAAGTGCCTGAAGACAATGAATCTGCTCAAGCTCTTGTCCCGCACATCTTGGGGAAGTGACAGAAGCTGCCTCTTGAACTTGTACAAAAGTCTCATACGGTCACAACTTGGCTATGGAGCCACTGTCGATAACTCTGCTTTGTCTAGTGCTCTGAAGATGCTGGATTCCGTCCACCACCTGGGTATCTGTCTTGCTACAGGTGCGTTCAGGACTAGTCCTGTGGAAAGCCTGTACGTTGAATCCAACGTACAGGCTTTCTACATTACCAAAAGACCTATTTAAGTTTCTCATACGCCCTGAAGGTGAAATCAGATGTACATCATCCATGCCATTCACCTATATGCGATTTCTCCACGGCCAGGCTGTTCCGTAACCGCCCAACCACTAGGCCTCCTCTGTCTCTCCGGTTGGAAGCACTGTCAGAAGAAACAGACGTCCCCCTTCTAGAGAATGTCCTAATGGCTCCTACTCGGCTTCCAAGGCCTTGGGAGTGGCAGACTATCGAATTTGACATCTCCTTTGTAGAAATGTCAAAACGAGCATCTGAGGCACATATACATTCACGTTTCATTGACCTTCAGGAAAAGTATTCCTGTGCTGAATTTTATACAGACCCTTCGAAGTCTCCTGCTGGTGTTGCTTACGCAGCTCTAGGACCATCGTTTTCACTATCCGGTACACTTAATCCATATACCAGTATTTTTACAGTCAAAGCATACATGATCCTCCCTGCAGTAATACACATAACGCAAACGAATCTCACTAGGGCTATTGTATTCATGGACTCATTGAGCGTAGTCCGAGCCCTAATGAGCTTACAAAAACATAAAAACACTGTCTTTAACGAACTCTTTGCATTGCTATGCTCAGCTTATATAGAAAACAAGTCAACATCCTATGCTGGGTACCTGGACACAGTGGCATAAAAGGTAACGAAGATGCTGATGAGAACGCTACATCAGTAGCTTTTAGCGACACTAACATAAGCATACCCATCCCAGCCACAGACATAAAACCATACTTGCGGCATACGCTGAAGAAACACTGGCAGAAGCAGTGGGATACCCAGGTATCCAATAAACTGCACTTAATCAAACCTAAATTAGGGCACTAGATATCGGAGAAAACAGCACAATGCAAAGAAGTGCTCCTTTGTCGATTAAGAATAGGTCACACCTTCAGCACCCACTCTTACCTACTGACTGGAAGTGATCCTCCGTCATGTCGAAGGTGTACGTGGCGACAGGCTTACAGTTCTCCATGTCCTTATTCAGTGCAGGGAAATAGAAAGGGAGCGTAAAAAGTACTTTCATTCTGCATATCGCCAGCATATTCCACTTCACCCAGCATTCCTTCTAAGCGATTGCAAATTCAGTTCCTCTGTCGCTGATGTCCTCTTTCGTGTCGATGCCCAGCAGCGCAAACTTTCGCTCCGTTGCAGACTGCGACGCCAGACTGAGTTATCATTTCCACTGTTTGGCTCATGTCAGATATGGGTGTATTTCAACACTTCCTATCTACCCTACGCCGAGGTTATAGTTTCAAAAGCAACATTTTACTACCGCAACGTCCCTTTAATGTTCTGCTAAATGAGGTTGGTGGTAAAACAATGGTTTTAGCTTATTTTACTTTTTCTCGTGGGAGTACTTAGTTTGAGCTTGGGAGCAAAAAGGGCATGTCGGCTGTTACAACGCCCACATGGGCTAATTTGTGTTTACAGTGTTCAGTCAGCCAAAAACCCCTTCTGCAATACCATGGGATTAACATTAACACCTTGTGATTCTTTTAACGTGCATCCAAAGCATGTTACTTGTGTGCCTTCACCGGCGCACAAGAAAACGTCATGCTTTCTTATGCACCTGAAGCAATTGCCATGTGGCATTTTTCGTAGGTTCATCTTTCTTTTCAGTCGACGCGAAGTGAAGTCAACTTGCAAGAACACGTTACCAATGGCGATATTTAGGCTCCAAGGTTTCTTCATAGCCTCACACACAGGCTGGCTTCAATACTGGCCGGAAATGGAACACACTTGCACCAATTGTGTCAAGTGTGCCCGGCGCGATCGCCGTACGGTCAGTCGGTCACTGCAGAAATTTCCAATTCTACTGCCGCACTCAAGAAGTGCTTCAAGCATACTCACAGAGGCTGTTTGGTGCTCTTGTTAAGAAACGAGGTGATCAGTGTGGGATGTGAATGCAGCAGTCAAGCTCGTGTTTGTCTCGGTCGGATGGGCATTCGTGATTATGCAGTATTCAATGATGCCACAAAAATGATTGTGCAGCCTGAAGACTGCCCACAAGGCAAACAAAGCATGTAAACAAATGAGAGGTTTCACTGTCCATATCTTACCCCTTGGTGCATTGATTGCTCCATGATTGCCTATTGCCTTGTGGTTCTTCGACCAAGCTCGGCCAACGCCTCAGCTATTACTTAGACATCGCTCTATGGTGAAAGCATTCAGTCCTACTTTTTAAACTCTGCCCGCCTAAATATGCTTTTTCTTCTCTGCACCAAAATTCTTACATAGACAAGAAAGATATAAATGACGTCATGAATACTGTAATGCTGTGTTCATATACATCATCACTCTTACAATGCCTTTGTTTGGGGGCATATTCAGCAAAATTAGTATTACGCCAGCAATATATGTGACACGATAGCTTTCTGGACGCAGGACGCCATAGCACTGTGTTCCCTGCCGGCTATTTATTTTCCTTCGCAGTTTTACAGGTGATGTAAAGAAAAATGATTCATTGAAGGATTGCGGCCACTCTTTTAAGTTTCATGGTAAATCATGAAAAGACCAGGGAAAAAATTTGGGGGGAGTTCAGCTACCGCTAATTGTGAAAGTATACGAAAGTGTGCTTATAAGTTTCGGAGGTATATATTTATATATAGAGTCGGTACAATTAATGATGTCAGATCCAACGTACCTGTTAGAATATGTGTGATGGGAAGTTTTCGTGGTGCGGCTAAATTCTACGAAACTGCTCATATACTGAGCCACATTTTGCAGCATAGAGATTACTGAGCCTAGCATAGCATGACAGCATCCCAGTTCACTATTAACATCTCCAGGATCGACCCATGTTTTCTGACTTACGGTAGGTGTCTCTTCAGCTTTAATCAAAGTGACGTCTCTATACCTCGTATGCAAACTTGCACTTTCATGCACACTGACAGACTCGCGTAAGCTCAATACACCAAGACTCCTCCAAAGCACGTGAAGTCCGACTATAATGCTATAAATAAATGTGTGACTAATGACGGGATGGAACATTTGTCTTCCAGCACAGCAGCCAAACACTACAAGCGATAGGCCACGAACGCATGTTTCTCTTGTGCAAAAGTCGCTATTTGAAACGTCTGCTGGCGTGTATGTCACGTGCCAGCTTCTCTCTCATTCCTCCCTCGTTACAAGTAGCCCGTTGAAACGCTGACTGCGCTACCTTTGGGATTGGCCCACATTTTTCTTCAGCCATTACAGGTGTACATTACTCAAATATGTGCCTGCGAATTTGACCCTTCTCGGGATAACGCCGCGCCAGAAGAGCGGCAGTTACTCGCTAGCACTTTCACGGCAGCCAGTAGTCCCCCAACCTGTGGTTCGCTGTGATTCGCAACCACGGTGGGGGATTCAAGCCAGTGGCGACTGGGACGAGTTTTCAACTGAAGGTGTTTATTGTCCACCTGCAGTTATATGCGACAGACAACAAAGAAGCCGTAACGATGGAGCGTTCCGTGCAGGTGTGAGCGAATCTGCAAATGGGGAAGGAGGGTGGGGGATGCACATGACGAGAGCATAAGGGTGCAGCGCAGCTCGTGTCACTGCGCGCTCTCGGCCCTGGAGAGGCGAATTGCTTACTGTGGCCGGGGTGCTGCGGGGGAGACGCGGCCGACGGTCTTTGGCTGAGTCGACATGCGCTGAGTCGCATGCTCTTCAGCCAAAAGACAAAGTAGCATTGGGGCAATGAACGGCGTTTCTCCCCGAGCTGCGGAGAATGAGTCTCCGCATGTTCCGAGAAACGGGAAAGAGGAAACGAGGAGACTCGGCAGCAGCTTCACAGCAAGGTGCGAAAGGTAGTGGGGGTGCCCGGCTGTGGGGAGTGTTGCGAAAGTGCCCACTCCGCACAACTTTCCGGCGAGTGCGCGCATTATCAATTACATGATAACCACGCGCAGCCACTCTTGAAATATGCACGTGTATCCCCGTAACGGATAACTGCAAAGTAAATGAGGTCTCCCTATGATGCTATCGCATTAAAAATTTCAACCCACTGCGGCAGCCCAGTGGCTACGGCATTGCGCTATTGTGCACAGACACTGGTTGTATCTTTGTAGCCGCGGCCGCATTGCGATGGAAGGCTGTGTGCAAAAACGCTCGCATATAACATGCATTTGTTGCACGCTAAGCCCTTTAGATGTGGTCAAAACAATCTGGCTGGAGTACGCCACTACGATGTGCCTCCAAGCAGATAGAGCTTTCTGTTATAGTGAGTTACGATTCTCACGGTTTCTGTAATTAAAAAGGGCTCGCTTTTATTCTCTCTCTTTCTGCAAACCGTGTAATGCGCAATCTGCTGATCTTGTTAACGCACCGCCGCTTCGAGTTCCGTAGTTTATATTACTGAACTCAGCGATAACTTAAATTGAAACTAGAAAGGCAGATATGCACTGAAGCAGTGAAGTTGTAATTGTGAATAATCTTGCTACTTCAGTTTCGCTGGAGATGACTGCTTGCTTTCTTATTACCATACCAGAATTTGCTGAGCAAATGTAAGCTGGGTAAACGCAGTATAAACGAAGCACGCGGAAAACAAAATAAAAAGAGCACAATGTTTCAAAAGAGAGTACAGGTGAGTGCGAGTTCCCTGCCAACTGACAGTTTGCATTCTTTTCATGCGTGATATGGGAAGGTTCTGCAGTTTTTGCACAAGCGTGTGGCCTTAGGTGACAGTATATAATATTATCATTTGAATGCTATAAGTGCATTTCATTCGCCTCCCCCTTCCCCCTCCATCTAGAAAAAAAGAAAGATCGGGACAAACTACTCTCAACGAAGTGCCACTGCGCATACATTTTTTTAATGTGTGCTGCCTGATTCCTGTATTCATACTAGTGCAGCATCGATGCGGTCACTGTCGGCTTTGTCTCTCAGCGACTGGTTAACTACAACAAATTTCAGCGATGTTTCGAAGGCTTCCGTACGTGAAAAGAAAGCCCGTGCCTGGACATTCAAAAGATCACACTAATGCACTTCTCGAGCGGTATCGCGAGTGCCTAAGTGAATACTCCTTGCTTGTCAGCATCAACTTTGCGTGATGTGCACGGCCACCCGCACTTGGCTATTGCATGCTCAAGTAATCATGCTGCTTAACTGTTTGCACCCTCGTTCGTTTCCACGCAGGGATATCCTGTTCAGGAGTAAAAAAATAATTGTGCCAAAGATTTCTGGCAGCCTCAACCAATGGCCCGCCGAAGACAGCGGTGCCATAATACCCAGGCATAGCCAGTGGAGGCGTACCATGCGCCATCCTTCGAACCAGTGCCACCGGGCCCATCGTTGCAGGCGACAGCTGCCGAACTGCTGGTGCCAGCAACAGCACAGTCGACATCAACTACACCGCTGGAATCGCGCACGCCGTCGAGGTTAGCCGCTATGGTGGATGCAGCCGCGACGGAAGATGAGTACACTCTCCACCTGCGGGAGCTGTGGTTGACCATACCCGTAGCCACAGCCTGCTACTGAGGGCCCCGCTCGTCCAGGAGGAGCGCGCCATGGGCATTTCCTTCGTCGCAGCCGTAGGCACTCGACTGTTCGAATAGCATATGTATTAGATATTGCTTTCATTTTCATCCTGTAATCCGCCTCGTTCCATGTCTCTTTCTTTGTTACGTTAGAGAATAAATGTATGTGGCATGCATGTTTCCTTTTCCTGTCAATGTTGACTAGAGCCTTGCTGCGATACTGAGCCACTCGTCGCACTTCGTTTATCTGGGCGCAGATGTGGCTGAAGCCCGAGAAAGACTACTCAGTAGAATTTGCACTTCTGGAGCTGTCGGGGTCGTATGGCTTTTAATGCATTTCTTGTGTAATTTAGGTGTCGTGGGTAATTTACGAAATACTAGCAAACAGGAAATAGTGCCACATATTGGAAAACAGCCTATTATACCTACTTGCTCTAAATAATGGGAACTGGCTCCCAAGCTCTTGAGAACTTAAAGAGTAAAGTTCACATACACCGCTAAGAAAGTTGAGCGGGAACAAATGCTTGTGGCAACAATAATATGCGCTTTGGTTTTCGACAATGTAAAATACAGAAAATGCGAGTCGTGCGCTATACCCGCCGCCTCGCCTTGGCTTAGTGGCTATAGCGTTGCGCTGCTATGCTCAAGGGCACCAGTATTGACTTCGATCCTGACCATGGCGGCCACATTTTCATGGGGGGCCAGAATCTGTAACACGCATGCTGCGTGCACTGGGCAACGGTGCTTGTTGCTTTCATGCAGAAGCGGTGCTACCGCTCAGCGCAAGTGGCAGCAAATCTTATGCACGTATATTTAACGTCGATTTTAGGTACATGTTAAAAGAACCTCAGGTGGTCAAAATTAGTCTGCAGTCCCCAGCTGCGATGTGCCTTATAGTCTGCTCGTAGTTATGGCACATTAAACCATCCACAATCTAACATTTTTTTTGTCATATGTGCGGTTTCGACTGCTATTAGCTACTGCTCACCAGCCGCGGTGGCTTAGGTGGCTATGGCGTTGCACTGCTAAGCACGAGGTCGCGGGATCAAATCCTGGCCGCGGCGGTCGCATTTCTACGAGGGCAAAATACAAAAAACGCCCGTGTCCCGTGCGTGCCCCCCCTGGCGATCAAAATTAATCTGGAGTGCCCCACTACAGCGTGCCTCATAATCAATCCTGGTTTTGTCACGTAAAACCCCAAAATTCAATAAATTCAATTACAGCTTGTGTTTACAAATCAGTAGATGTGTATGGACACTGTCTGGCAGAGAGAACACCCATCTTTGCTTTCGTTTTTTCCTTCCCAGATGCAGCGCTTGCGACAACTTTTGTTGTGCTTCTTTGTTGCATTTACACAATGTTCACACGTGTGTATGAAAGGCTAGCGACTTGCCATGAGTTTGCACATTGGCAGGATAAGCTTGACGATCCAGTCAGACATAGGAATAGCGAGATAGCATCATACTTTTTGAAAGCGCTGTCCATTATATTCTAGGAAAAGTGAAGCTGTTCCCACATGATGGCGATACAATGTAACAAAGGTCATTGATATCTATCAAGGGGTTTCATTTTAACGTTAACAGAATTTTTGAATATCCCCTGTGGATAATGCAGTCGAGACCACATACAAAGAACGCCTTCGTTGCACAAAGTGTGTTTCCTATATCATATATATATAAGGGTACTTTCGTTCAAAAATACTGATGAACTGAACAAGGCGTAGAAGAAACATTTTATTACCAGAAACGATGGGCACTGTGCTTACTGGCAGAAATCACTGAATTAATCAGGTTTTAAGTTCTGTAAACCGGATAATGGGCTCTCAAATGTTCACCAAGATGTTGACGTGGTCTTAGGTGAACCATTGGGGGGGTGGGGGTTGCAGCTGGAAAGTTGCCAGTTTCTTAGTCATCCTCACCACTGGCGACCTCCATTTCTGGAAGTCTTCGCACCTGTACAGCAATTGTTTTCTCAGAGGTGGTCTCCTAAGCCCCCTCAATGCTGATGAATGCTGAAGCCATCACAGCGCCAGCCAAACCAGTACCGCCACTCAGTGTAGACTCATGGTGCCACGTCGCGCCACGGTTCCATCCCCCTCCCTGTTCTTCCAGTGCTGCTAGTTTTCCAAAGCACCTCCGTGGCATGATGGGGGGCTTTGGAAAGAAAGAAGAGGGGAGGGTGAGCGAAGGAAGCCTCACTGGGGAGTGCGGAGCATTGGGTGCCATGCGAGTAAAGTATGCTGTGTAAACTTTTACTTTCAACATTGTGATGAAGGTCAGACATGACCAGACCATACGGCACCGGCAGCGTCATCAGAAGCCAGGGAGATCGATGCGGAGTAGGCCGAGTTTGGTCTGTTCAGTTACCGCTCCTATTGAGCGAGCTCGAGCCTTCTTTTCTCTTGTGTATGTGTAACGCGCATGCTGCATGCACTGGGCAATGGTGCCTGTTGCTTTCATGCGGATGCGGTGCTACCGCTCAGCGCGAGTGGCAGCAAATCTCAATGTCACGGCTGTGATTTGGCCGTGTTACGCATCTATGCTTGCAGCAATTTGTATCATGATTGGTACTCTTTATGTATCTGCGAAGCAACTGGACCTTCGAAATGCTCAGTGTCCAGTGCAATATTTGAGAATTGTGAGGTGTGCCGGAATTTCATCAGTGTATCGCAGTTAGGTTAGGCATGTTATTAAGGATTTTATCAAGTTACTTATGGATTTTCACGTAGAGTTCAGGAGGTATCCCATTTCACTTACGAGGCAATCTTGTTGCACATGCTGCACAGCATCAGCTAAAAATTTGTAAAATCATGTGCTGAGCAACGATTTATGTGGGGTTTCTTTTTTGTTTTAATATTACTTTTTTGATCCTCTCAGACACATTTTATTGTTCAGCTGTGCTTCGTGATAACGCAGCCTGTGCATTATATACTCATTTTTTATAGTTTATTTATGCTTTATAGGTTATTTATGCACATTTTGATGCATAAATAATTAAGGTGCTTTGCGGCAAATAATTTATAATCAGTCAATCAATGAAATATTTATTTATCATGCCCAGGAACTACCATGAGGTCAAAGTTTTGGCGCACACATACATATAAAAAAACGGCAGGGGAATATCAGTAAAATAAAACAATGAATAAAGGCCCAAAATTAAAACAAAAGGAAAATGAGATGGGCAGTTCAACAATATGACACAACAACGCAAAGCTCTGAAAAGAACAATGAGTTGTGCAAAATATTAAGATCGTGTAAGTAAGGTATTCTGTGGATGGTTGTGTTGACAGGCAGTAACATGGAAAGGTCTACGTTCTCTGGTGATCTTGCGCAGAATACGAAACATGATACAGCCGAGCAGTTAGGATCACATACTTGATGATTATAATAATAATAATGGTTATAATAACAATTTACATCATTTTACTTCAGCATTGCCGCTTGTCATACATGTGGATGTGGTATAGTGTGTTAGTCTTAATAGTGTTTTTAGTGGCACGAGCATCGAGTGAAGATGAGGGAGAAGGGCGCAGGGAAGCGGATATGGCCTCGGCCACCCCGTTGCTTGGGTGGCTCCCCTCGCGCTCCCTCGTAGCTCCCTCGCCTTTGACTGTCTCCGTGCGCTCCCGCCGGTCCGGCGCCAGCTTAGCCACTCCCTGAAGTTTCGTTTTCTGCCGTTGAAGCGAACGTTGGCCGGCGTGGGCGATTTCGTTGGCCGGACTGGGCCTCCGCCGGTGCTCCCCTCTGCGCCGCAGCCGCATACACGCGTGTTCCGGTGCTACGCAGAAACGGTGACCTTGCCATTTGAGAGAGTGAAAATTCCGCCGCGGTTTTTTTTTTCTTTTTTTCCCCTCTCTTTTTTTTCTCTGCGCGGCGTTGAGGGATCTCGCCTAAGCTATTCGCAAGTTCCGTAGACTGTCACGCCGCTTCGCGGCCATCGGCGGATTTTTTTCACAGTATCGGAGTAACCGCAGGCGACGCGCATCGGTAGCGTTTGCTTGCTTTCTTCGTGGTGGCCAGTAGGGTCTATTACCTGTGTTTACGCATCGTTTGTGCAAGATGAAACTCAAAAGCAATCGCATGTGCTGCGTGCCGCAATGCGCCAACAAAGCTGTGCCAAGTGAATTGAGCCTCCACTCGTTCCCCAAAGATGGCAATGAAGAAAGAATGGGTTGTCAAGCTGCGAATTGGCTGGCCGGTTACACCACCGATGAAAGTGTGCAGTGCGCATTTCGTCAGCAGTGACTTCTTTGGGAGCCACGTAGATAACAAAACGACAGTTCTTAGCTTACGCGCATTATTGTATTTTGTTTTTCTACGGACAATCGATGCGTTAAACACTACAGCCTGCGACAGTGTATTGCAGCAACACGAACGACAGCGTGGCTTCGATCCAGAGTAGATGTACGTGGGCGAGCGTCGGAAGTAGTTTCTGAGGTTTCGCCGGCATCAAGTCGTAGTGTGTGGCTGCCGCGGTGTCTCGTTTCCGCATAAGCGCATGTTTTCGTTCTCGCTGCAGCCCGTGCTCCGCCGCACGGCCAAGCTCGAGCTGTGCACTTGTGGCCAGCGCAACGAGAACATACGAACATTTAAGATAAAAACTGGCATGTTTGTAGCACTTTGTCACAGCTCTAGAGACCCGCAAGTATGGAAGCCCATTAGGAGGTGACTGACGTTAACATCTGTGCCTTCCTGTACGGCCTGATGGCAGAAAGAACTCGTCGTGGACGCAAGCAGCACAAGAACGTCATAAACGTGCATCTGCTAGGCATTCTCAAGAGCAACAAGCTTCTGTCGTGACTCCTCGTCACTCGAACGATACTGCATCTGCACCAGCGCAATCGCACTTGTGATAACCTGAGTGATATACTTGCTTCAATTATCGAATAAATATAAATATCTGCTCATAACAACTCATTACGTGAAAGGAGCTCGAGAACATCACAGAGCAGTAAAATTACTCTTTGTCGCGAAACGGCAGTGCGCGAAAGGCAGCTGGGCTTTGCGGGCCGCTGCGATTAGCACGAAGAAAAAGCGAAAGTAACGTACCTTGATAGAACCTTCCCTATCATAAATAAATTCTAGCTCGTGTGACTTCTGGCGGACCTGTGACGGCTGCAGTCAAAGCCCTTTGCAAAGCGATAGACGATGCGCTGCAAGGCTTCACGCAGCAACAAATAACGTGTTTGGGGTTCATGACCTCTTCCTCTTCAATGAGGCACTGTATCCGCGTTTCCGAGGCGTGTATGTGGCGCATGATGTCACTCAACGGCACTGAATGTGAACAGTAGCGCATCCAGGAAGGGGGGGGGGGGGGTTGCATTTTTGTGGTGGTGGGGGGAAGCACGCACTTTGCATAATATGCCATTTTCTTGCTTTGGCCAGAGGAATCCAACACCAAATAAAATGCCTAATAATTACTATAATCTAATGATACCAAGGATAATGACAATGTTTATTTCTTCAGTGTTTTACGCAAAGTAATTTAAGGGTGAGTGAATAAATACAAGACAGTGATAAGAGTGTTTTTGTTAATGAGGAAAATTCGACCTCACGCCACCTCCTGAATTGTGAACAGAGCACTGAAGCTACACGTTGGACTGGTGGGGCTGGACGCGGTAGGGGGGGGGGGGGGAGGTTTAACTCGGACTCAGGGGGGGGGGGGGGCGTTACAACACCCGAACCCCCCCTCGTCGTCGCGACTGGTTGTGTAAAAGGTAGAGCCAACTTCAAGCGCTAAGCCAAATCTGACATGACGGACAAACATGTACTCAGGCGTTCCTATGCTCTCTGTGGGCGCCATATGATGTTGATGGTTTATTAGCATCCCCTTTGAAACGGGGCGGCGACAAATAGTCACCTAGCCTGCTTGAATTAACCAGGTATACTATATACATGTTCTTTATCTGTCATTTTTGTATACCTGGACTGGACAAACTTTATTCGGGTCCTGCAGGACGCTCTTAGGGCGTAGTGTTTTGTATACCTCTCATTATTCTTTTTCTAAAATTTACCTTGTACCGATACCTATGATTTTAACCATATTGAGTCGCCTCGCGCGCCCCCTACAGGCGACGGAACTTGCGAATTGCTCTATGGCGGTGTCGGAGCAATGCCGGTCGGAGGCGCCGCCACGTGATTTGGCGAGCTACTGAGAGCATTGTCGGTGCGCGGTATGTTCGAATTAACCGTCACAAATGCTTTCGCGTTCGAATTACCGGACCGTTTTCGCCCATTGGAATACACATAACTTTGACGGGACCACAACGTCAGTTCGAATTAAGCGTGTTCGAATTAACAAGATTTGACTGAACCAACCGCGCCCAACGATTGGTGTGCCTTACTGCATGAAATCGTTGGATTATGACATGCTGGAACTATTGAATCTCCGTCCAAAGATAGTCTACGTAGCGTTGCAGTCTAAATATATTATCACAGTCAAAAATGCAATCAAACCACTTACAGGTCTAACTGCCAAATGTCATTGCGTAATCACGAGTTATCATATATATATTCGTGAAAATGACCGTTGTCGAACGCGCAGAGCCATTTCAATATCAATAAAACACTGAACTGAATTTTTTTCTAAAGGCTTGTGGGACTTCTGAATTTATCGATTTCGTTTTCAGGCCGTTTCTAAATAAGAGCTCCACTATTACTTGTTTCCTGGCAGGAGCGAAAACAGATGATATTTCATATTTTGAAGAAAGGAAGGCCACCTTTTGGTGACGTGTACCGAAAATTTGAACTGTGTAGGTTCAGGGGTGGGACTTCTGCGCTAATTGAGCCATTTTGATACAAACGCAGATTCCTGCGCCAAACACAGAAAATTGAACTAAATTGCGCCACGCTGAGCCAGAACGGCTTCGGCATGTGTGCTCCGGCAGTGGCCGCGAGCGGATTCGTTCTCCGAAAAAGAGTGCGGCGGTTCACATTCCGCAGACCACGCGACGGCGCTTCCCGCACAGTTTCTTCGCGATTATATTGACCCTATTCGCGGAGCAGTTTGCCCGAGAGGGACGAGATGGCGCTTTCGGCGGCGCGCCATACGTTGCCTCAGCTAATACGCACGAATACGAAACCGTTACTGCTGTACTGTGCGATCATCTGTCGGAAATGCAACTGGGTCTTCAGGTAACGCATTGTGCCCTATTCATGCTGCAAAATGTGTAACGAGAGAGGGAAGATGTGTGCGGTAGTTAGCTGCAAAAATTGTGATTCGCCTATTAGGGAATGGAATCAACCTGTGCCGCCGCTGCTACACAAGGACTGCCTGTGTTGCCGGCCCTTCGCGATGCACAGCTTTCCTCGAGGATAAAAAAAGCTAATTCATCCGCCAGCGCTATATCGCTAACCTCCAAAGAAATGACTTCAACTCTGGAACGTCGGCACTTACTGGCTTAGTAAGTTTCTCGCACGTTATCTACACACATCCACCCCTACTCGCACGCAAACTTACGCCCACTCTTTCGCCAAAGTATCAATAATACGTGAATAGGCGCAAACTTGAACCAATGTCCCGAAGCACGAGTTGGAAGCTGAATGTTTCGTGATGGTCCACAGAGTAAGCGATGGACTAGCGATAATACATCTTCGCTACAAGCTACCACAAAATACAGAACAGCTACGTTCCAAGCCTTGTGCGCAGCAAGAACAAATCTACCGCAACAAAGCACACCCGCGAGTGATTGGGCTGAAAATAAACAATCAGATAGTGGCCGCACCGTGGAACTTTACTGAGTCAAATACATGACAAGCCGCTGCTTCAAAATGTTTGCCAAATAAAAAAAAACAATGAGTAAAACACACTGATCCTTATTTAATTCATAAGCGGAAAGTTTGTACAGCTTGGAATACATTACTAGCCCCGCATATAGCACAAGCACCGTATACGCTTCTCGCGCCGTTTGGACAAGGCCTAATCCGCTCTGAAAGCACGTACATGTCCTCTGAAGATGTCGCCAAAGCTTCGTGTCGTCCGCACAGTCACCGTCTACGATATCCGTCGAAACGAAGGTCTGCTGCGCCGCAGCGGCGTCACGTACGCGCTTGCAGTGTAAACACGGAGGCAGCTGAGGCAAACAATGGACGCGTCACCACGTGATAAAACATGGCAGCGCCCACAGGATCGCCGGGAAAAGGGTCAATAACACTGGACTTTTAGGCGCTTCCGCCAAGTGGCAGGCCCGCGGGGCCAGGGCGGCCGAATTTATAGAGTGTACTAAAATACGGTTGAGTGGGCCGAGCGGCACGGCGCTCCCTAGCTGAGGCGCAAAAGAACGAAAAGCAGGCTCAAGGCTCTGCGAGCGAACGAGATATTAGGGAGGCGCACGCTGAAGCGGGTTCAGTGGGCGGGCGTCTCTGTCCCCAGGGCCACTATACCGTAAAAATATTCCAATATGTTTTTATGACCACATGGGCGAGGCCTGAGCCATTTTGACATATCGCGAAGGGCTAATTGCGGATTTGGAATAAAATGTTGTAGTTTCGCGCGAAAGAAGAAGCATCGATTGTGATAGCAAATTAGTAGACAGCTATACGAAGTAAGTATAGTAGCTTTATTGGCCGTATAAACTTGTTAAGATTCGCTTACTAACTAAATTAACAAGCATGGTGTCACGTATGCACAAGCAAAAATGAACACGTCTCACTCGATGACCGCGGAAACTGGCGGTCTAAACGCTGGAGTGAGGAAGCGCGGCGGCAGCAGCGAGCCAATTGACCTTCGTGCTGCCTATCGCTTCAACGCGAACTAAGCGGCGAAAGCGCGGCGCGCACGAAGCTATGAGCACTCGCACTCTGTCCCCATCGCAGATCGCTCCCAAGATAGGGCCCGCGCTGCCGCGCCATGCGCAGCAGCCGCCGCTGAACGCTCCCCTTCCTTCCCTCCCCCCACTGTACCTTGCGCGTGACCAAAGACGGCGCTTTATCGCCGCTTTCCTCCCTGGCGCGCGCGAGACTGAGCCGTCATCTTCGGCTCACCCTCGCAAGCTCACTCGCACATACAGTATACGGCACGGCAACGATGTTATCGCCGCTGGACTTTATACGGAACATCACGGCAACGACGACAGCAGAAATGCGCCTGGAGTGACGATATAATTGTTATCGCAATAAAGACTGATTGGAATAGTTCTACGTTATACCAGCCCAGGGTTGATTGCTTCTCTCTGGCTCTGCGGTTGACATATGGCGACCCAGAAATTACGTTAGCGCGTCGATTGGACCGCATAATTTGAGAACATTTTCCGTTATCATCATGCGATTTAGCGCGGGAATATGTAGTTCGATTGTAGTTCCACCGATGGTTTCGGCTTTACAGGAAAACATACTCCGTGCCGCCGCTCGACCCACTCTTCCACATGATAGTACGCTATAGCAACAAATCGTGCTTCTACTACGCGCTTTGTGTTGGTTTAGCATATGATATTTCAATCACTATTTATTTAGGGTCATCCTGCAGTTAAGTTGGAGGATTATGGTGCTGTATACCGATACGTGTAATGTTCTGTTCGTTTTTTTTTTTCTTTTTTTCCTTTTCTTTTTTTTCATTACTTTTTATTATAGTATGTTGAAGGTACGTCCGAAACCTCCTCCAGTCCACTACATTTTCAGGCATGGAGTGGCACCTGACACCGGCAAAAAATATCGCCGACAGCTAGTGGGGCTATACTAGTCACGGTGCAACCAAATTAGGAAGGTCCATGCGAAGCTTTAACAAAGTCACTCCCTCATCAGAACTGGAATTGGCCTCCCTGCATGGTGCAGTATTCAGCCGCTACCTCAGTAATGACTCTTAGAATTTACCCACGGCCCTCAGTCCCCAACGGCTGCGGAGCACCTAACCAAGGCGGCGGTCAGACCTGCTACGCGGCAGAGGGTGCTAAGAATCTCTGGGTCCGGACATGCCGCCAATGGAAACTAAACCTGGCAACGTTCAACACGCGCACCCTGTCGAGTGAGGCTAAATTAGCAGGGCTATTTGAAGAATTATTAGGTATTGCTTGGGATATTATTGGCCTTAGTGAGGTGAGAAGAACTGGTGAGGCTTATACAGTGCTGACCAACAGCCACGTCCTCTGCTACAGAGGTCTTCCAGGTAGGGGAGAATTCGGAGTAGGATTTCTAGTCCATAAGGGCATAACGGGCAACATTGATGAATTCTCCAGCAATAATGAGAGGGTAGCAGGTCGTAATAAAGCTGAATAGGAGGTATAGAGTGAAGGTTGTACAAGCCTACGCCCCAACCTCCAGTCACGATGATGAAGAAACAGAACAGTTTTATGAAGATGTTGAATTAGCAATGAGAAAAGTGCAAACTCAGTGTACTGTAGTCACGGGCGACTTCAAATGCAAAAGTGGGGAAAAGGCAGCCTGGTGAGCAAGCAATTGGCAACTACGGCATCGATTCTAGGACCGCTAGAGGAGAGATGTTGGTAGAATTCGCGGAAAGGAATAGGCTTCGAATAATGAATACCTTCTTGAGGAATCATAGCAACAGGAAGTGGACCCGGAAAACCCTAATGGGGAAACAAGGAATGAAATAGATTTCATACTCTCTGCCGATCCCAGCATAGTGCAGGATGTAGAAGTGTTAGGTAGGGTAAAGTGCAGTGATCGTAGGTTAGTGAGGTCTAGGTTTTCTCTAAATTTGAAGAGAGAAAGAATAAAGTTAGACATGAAGAAACAGGCCAACCTAGACGCAGTAAGGGTAAAACAAGACCAATTCAGGCTGGTGCTCGCAAACAAATGTGCAGCTTTAGAACAGGAAGATAAAGACAACATACAGGTAATGAATAAAACCGTAACTAGGTTGATCTCAGAAGCAAAAATTGGAGTGGGAGGTAAGGCACCAAGGCAACCAGTAGGTAAGCTCTCCCAAGGAACAAAGGACCTAATAAAAACGGCAAAACATGAAAGTGTCAAACTCGAGAAGTCAGATAGAATTCGCTGAACTGTCGAAACTGATCAACAAGAAGAAAGTAAAGGAGATCCGAAATTACAAAGTGGAAAAGATTGAGGAAGCAGTAAAATATGGACGCAGCATGAAATCAGTGAGAAGAAAACGAGGCATAGGACAAGGCAAAGTGTGTGCACTGAAAGATAAGCAGGGTAATATCATCAGCAATTTCGATGACAGTAAAAGCAGCAGAAGAATTCTACTATTGACCTGTACAGTTCCCAGAGCAGCCAAGCTACTTTCATTCGAAGTAGTGATGAACAGGATACAGAGGCCCCTTCTATAACTAGCGATGAAGTTAGAACGGCCTTGAAAGACATGACCAGGGGAAAAGCTGCTGGAGAAGATGAAATAACAGATGAATGACGATTAATAACGATTTATTCAGGGATGGAGGAGGTATAATACTTGAAAACCTTGCGGCCCTTTATACGCAATGCCTCACGACTTCAAGTGCACCAGAAAGCTGGAAGAAAAGCCAACATTATACTCATCCATAAGAAGCTTGGGAGACGTTAAAGAATTGAAGAATATAGACCCATTAGCTTGCTCTCAGTATTGTATAAAATATTCACCAACGTAATTTCAAATGGAATCAGGGCAACACTTGACTTCAGCCAACCAAGCGAACAGGCTGGCTTCAGGAAGGGATATTCTACGATGGATCTTATCCATGTCATCAACCAGGTAATAGAGAAATCTGCGGAGTACAATCAACCTCTCTATATGGCTTTCAGAGATTATGAAAAAAGCATTTGATTCAGTAGAGATACCAGCAGTCATAGAGGCATTACATAACCAAGGACTACAGGATGCATACGTGAATATATTGACAAATATCCACAAGCATTGCACAACAACCTTGGTTCTCCACAAGAAAAGTAGGAAGTTACCTATCAAGAAAGGGGTCAGGCAAGGAGACACAATCTCTCCAAAGCTATTCACTGCATGCTTAGAAGAAGTATTCCAGCTCTTAGACGGGGAAGGCTTAATTAGGAGTGAGAATCAACGGCGAATATCTCAACAACCTGCGCTTTGCAGATGACATTGTCCTATTCAGCAACAATGGGGACGAATTACAGCAAATGATTGAGGACCTCAACCGAGAAAGTGTAACAGTGGGGTTGAAGATTAATACGCAGAAGACAAAGATAATGTTCAATAGCCTGGCAAGGGAACAAGAATTTAGGATCACCAGTCATCCTCTAGAGTCTGTAAATGAGTACGTTTATCTAGATCAATTACTCACAAGGGACCCTGATCATGCGAAAGAAATTTATAGAAGAATAAAATTGGGCTGGAGTGCATACGGCAGGCATTACCAAATCCTGACTGGGAGATTACCACTGTCGTTGAAAAGAAAAGTGTACAATCATTGCATTCTACCGGTGCTAACATATGGGGCAGAATCTTGGAGGTTAACAAAGAAGCTCGAGAACAAGTTCAGGACCGCACAAAGAGCAATGGAAGGAAAAATGTTAGGCCTAATGTTAAGAGACAGGAAGAAAGCGGTGTGGATCAGATAACAAACGGGGATAGCCGATATTCTAGTTGACATTAAGCGGAAAAACTGGAGCTGGGCAGGCCATGTAATGCGTAGGATGGGTAACTGGTGGACCATTAGAGTTACAGAATGGATACCAAGAGAAGGGAAGCACAGTCGAGGACGGCAGAAAACTAGGTGTAGTGATGAAGTTAGGAAATTCGCAGGCGCAAGTTGGAACCAGCTAGCGCAAGACAGGTAATTGGAGATCGCCTTCGTTCTGTAGTGGACATAAATATAGGCTGATGATGATGATTCTCTGTTTTATCGTGGTTTCGAAGTGCGCTGCCATATTCCATTATTCCACCAAAATCCAGATTGGCCTGCTCCAAACTGCTCCAAAATGAAAGTTACTCGGATCCAAGTTGCTCTGAAATGCAATTTTGTCAGCCCCAAACTGCTCCATAACGCAATTTTACTTGCTCCAAAAATTGCTCCAAAGTGACTTTGGGAAGTCCGACCCCTGTAGGTTGCTTATGTGCTCGAAAAAAGGCATTTAGTTGTTTTCACCCCAGTATACTCGGTAAACTATGTGGGGCACGGTGTTTATATTTATTCAAAGTGCGAAGCAAATACTGAGTGTCGAGCGACATGTGTTTTGTTTAAGTTCATTACAGCCTTTGTAGATAATTACATATTGAAGTGTTCCAGTGTGTCATACCACCGCTTTCCCAGACTCCTAAAACAACTGAATGAAATACGGACTTGAAATTCCATGAAAATAGGTAGAATTTTAAGCGCAGTGCATTGCGAAACTTTCACTTTCCTGCTTTAAAGGCAAGTGTTGCCGATAATTACTAAAACCCAGGCCTCGGTTTCCCATGTGTTCTCGTGCATCACACGGGATGCGTATAGGTTGTTTCTCCGGTGTCCTCGGTGAGATAAACAAGGCATCCACCTGGGGAAAGTTAGGGGCATGGTAGGGCCAACATGTAGGTAATGTTCCAAATAAGTTGTTTAAAGGCTCATTTTCCCATGCAATAGACGGCTGTGCTGTCATAGTTACAGTCTACAACTGAGGTCAAATTTTGTGAATATAGGGTGAACATTACGCCAAGTTAATGTGCGATGGTAAATGCATGTTGACCAAATGAAGCTTAAAAAACTGTAAGCAAGTATTTCAAGGTATCACACTTTTGTTAACAGTGGAGCTGTT
This sequence comes from Dermacentor silvarum, assembly GCF_013339745.2. Taxonomy (NCBI): domain Eukaryota; kingdom Metazoa; phylum Arthropoda; class Arachnida; order Ixodida; family Ixodidae; genus Dermacentor; species Dermacentor silvarum. Next base: position 292,251,203 of record NC_051154.1, read on the forward strand.
TAAGCCGGCCGTAATGTGTGCCGCCTGCCAGTGCGTTACCTAGCAACCACCTTGAGGAGCGTCGCGCGCTATGCTCAGGAGAGAGAAAGAGAAATGAAAGCGAGAGAGAGAGAGAGAAAATGCGAGAGAGAAAGAGAAACAAATTGTAGCAGCACCAACGAGGCAACGTGCAGAGGTGCTGCCGACGCCATCTGCACTTATCCCCGCATTAGCGCCGAATGCTCGCGGTGTCTGTGACTGCAGCAGGCGCCTCTGGCGGCAGCTCGGCCGAGCTCCCACCAGCTACATGCTACTGCGCATGCGCCGTGACTTCACCCCGGCGTGTCGTCTTCTGTGCGCCGCCCGTACACTGTGCATAGCTTTCGCCCCACTTCCCCTACGTGAACATGTGCTCGGACTGCAAGTGCTTCGCGAGTCGTTCCCCGATGCCACGGACCACGAGAAAATGGTTATAAACTTCGTATATATACAGGGTGTTTCAGCGAACACTAGCAAAATTTATTTATGGTTGCCTGTGGCAGATACCACATTTCTAGTTAATGAGCTGGTCTACTCGAAGAGGCGGACATTACATGCACAAGAAATATAAATGCATAATCGAATAATTAACAAAAATCACTAATTAAGTTTTTAACTAATTACCTGATGGCCCATATTGCAATTCAAATTGTAGCCGTGGAGTTGGCAAGGCGGATCCGCTTGGAACGAATTCTCAGGAAGACACCAGTTTCGAGATATGAATTCCTGAACTTTGCGGAGAAATGCATTGGCGTTCCAGTTAGTTTCTTAACAAAACGTCGCTTTATGCATTAACAAAATTAACTGGAATGCCAATGCATTTCTCCGCAAAGTTCGGGAATTCATATCTCCAAACTGGTGTCATCCCGAGAATTCGTTCCAAGCGGATCCGCCTTGCGAACTCCACGGCTACAATTTGTAAATTGCAATATGAACCATCAGGTAATTAGTTAAAAACTTAATTAGTGAATTTTTGTTGATTAGTCGATTATGCATTTCAATTTTTTGTGCATGTCCGCTTCTTCGAGTAGACCAGCTCATTAACTAGAAATTTGGTATCTGCCACAGGCAACCATAAATAAATTTTGCTAGTGTTCGCTGAAACACCCAGTATATATATATATATATATATATATATATATATATACACTATGCGTCTTATATGCGTCGTACTTGGATGCACATCACATTTCCCACATATTATCACCCCATATTAGGTCCAATAGGGGTATTTAGAGAACCCAGAACGAAATCAAGGCTTGTTTCTGATTTCGTAGACTGGGCCTCTTTTAAACAGCATGCTGCGACAGATTTTTGCCATTCCCGCTGTCCGCTAAGAGGCAACACCACCTAGATAGAACAGGCCTACGCACTCCGATCTATGACGTCGTACTACCTGGCCCGAAATTTCCATTGCCAAGGCTGGCGTGACGAAAGCGGTGACGTCAAAATCACTTGCTTACGCGGGGGCGGGATCCCCATTAGATTCTATGGCAGTCAGGCCAGGTAGCATGACGTCATGATTGGAGTGATTAGGCCTTGTGCTATCTAGATGGTGTTGTCATAGGTAGCTAAAAAGAAGCTTGCCGAGCGTGTTCAGCACACCGGTGAGTCGTACACGTCATACGTAGGAGACGTCCTCACCCATCGCCGCCTTGTCAACAGCTTCATGGCGGAGAATAACTGCGCGCGCCATTTACTCAAAGGCATTGGGGCCGTTTCGTTAATTGCCCGAGTGTTTATGAACCCCCGTACTGTAGCCGACATCATCGCTACGTGACAGCGCCAGGATGAACTTCATTTGATCCGCTTGCAGCCTGACGCGTCTGATCGCATAGGCAACCAACGACAACGAGCTCCGCGCACTGGTCCGTACCATCATTCGCGAGGAATTGCATGCGCAAGCTTCATCGTCGGCTTTCAACGTCCATACAACGCCTCCGGTGGCGGCCTACGTAACATCGTGAGGGAAGAAGGGTAGCTTCATTGACGTGCGCGCAAGGCCCAATCCCTCTGCCCCTACCAACACCCACTTGTGCCCAGGTTGCTGCTGGGGCATCACCCTTCGCGCAGCCACCGTTGCCTGGCTTACACCCCATGGTTTTCTCACTTCACTTTAAGCAAAAGTCATATGACTACGCATGGCGCCCACCCCAACCGGTCTGCTGTTACGACGGCATCCGTGGGCATATTTCAAGGTTTTGCCGACGCCGTCAACAGCACGAACAACGTGGTCATGAAACTTTTGAGCGAGATGAGCTTTCTGCCCCAGGACCCCAACAGCGTCGCTCTCACCCACGTTACGCACGTCGCTCCCCACCTTCGGACAACGTTGGCACAGCCGAACGTTTCCGTTACGCGCGTCGCCGTTCTCCTTCGCCGAGGTGACGCTCCTCCTCTCCTCTTCGTCCGGCCACTTTGTCTCCTGACCATCGCTCGGAAAACTAGATGGGGCAGCCTCAGGAGGGAAAGCTGCAGCTTTCGGACGTCCTCGTTCAGCCCTCAGAAGCTTGCAGCGCGCGTTTTCATTGATGGCATACGTCACCACATTCAGCGCCTCGTGTTGTCCTCCTGCACTCAGGAACTCATCTTAGGATGGGACTTCCTCTCATCCGCATCAACTTTGATCTCTTGCCGTCAATGTGTAATTCTTATGAGAGACACTGAATGTTCAATTGAATTAGACGCAAACAGCCTGCGCTTCGTCACAGCTGCTGATTGTTTTATTCCGCATGTCCATAAGGATATTCTAAGTGACTTCCATGTCGTCGTTTATGGTGATGTGTTCCTTGCACCATTCGGTCGTCAGTTTCCTAGCAGGCTCACCATCGCTCCTAGCTTGGTGAGGTTTCACGACTGAAGTGCATGCAGTCACCGCATTTTACCCAACTGTTTCGCCAATCATACTTACCCAAGCCACCGCTATGACTTGCTTTACGGACCCCGAACCTGTTACGCTTGTTCCCCTTCACTTGGCAACACGACCTTTGTCTTCCCCTCCTGTTGATGATGGCACTGTAGCTTTAAAAGACACGATAAATGACGATCTCACTGTTGCGCAGAAAGAATACCTTTTAGTTATGCTTCAGAAACACAGAATTTTATTTGACGTTCCACTCAAAACTTTTCGGGCGTACTTCCGTCCCAGTTCATCGTATTGAAACCGATGGCAGCTCTATTGTTACGCCGCCGCCCATACCACGTGTCTTCCACGGAGCGGAAAATCATCGAGGAAAACGTCCCCGACATGCTCAAACGCGACATTATCCGGCCGTCATTAAACTCTTGGTCGTTGCCTGTTGTGCTAGTCCGGAAGCTGGACGGTTCTGTACCATTTTGCGTCGATTATAGAGCACTCAGTAAGACCACGCGCAAAGACGTGTACCCGATGCCACGAATCGACGATGCCGTTGATTCCCTCCAGGTCGCTGAATATTTCTCCAGTCTCAATCACCGATCGGGTTATTGGCAAATGCCTATGCATGCATGAAGCAGACAAGGGCAAAACCGCCTTTCCATCACCAGACGGACTGCACGAATTCGACGTAATGCCCTTCGGGTTGTGCAACGCTCCTGAAATCTTTGAACGTATGATAGACACTGTTCTGCGTGGCCTGAAGTGGAAAACGTGTTTGTGTTATCTTGACGATATCGTTAGTTTTTCCTCCACTTTTCGCCAGCACCTTCAGCGTTTGGACGAAGTTTTGACCTACATTTCTAACGCTGGTTTTCAGCTCAACACTAAAAAGCGGCGATTTGCCAGCAAGGCAATCAAAGTGTTGGGCCACCTTGTCAGCAAGGACTGCCATAGTAAACAGCTTGGCCGAGTTGCAACCGGGACAACGCACGTACAATTACATATGTGCTTTTCTATCCATCCGTACGGTCGAACTCTCGGTGGGCAATCTACTCTCCGAACCGATCAATCTTGGAGATCGCGGCACCCCTCAAGGAGCCGTTCTATCACCTTTCCTATTTAACCTCGCAATAAAGTCGCTACCATCCAAACTCGACACGATACCCGGCCTGCGACACACTCTCTACGCCGACGACATTGCGCTCTGGACGACCACGGGATCCGACGGACAAGTCGAAGAGACCCTGCAGAAGGAAGCCGACACGGTGGTCCAGCACGTGACTGACGCGGGTTTAGAGTGCTCGCAGAGCAAATCGGAGATACTCCGACCCCCAGATCGGCACAGAATAAAAGCCCCACTACCCAACATTAACGTGTACGTGAACGACATGGCAATACCCCACGTGGATCACATGAGGGTCCTGGGCCTTTTTGTACAAAAGAATCACAACATCACCAATGATCGTCTCACCATAGCGGTGAATCAGACGGTCCATCTAATCAACCGAGTGAGGGCATGCAAGCAAGGTATGAAGGATAAGGAGCTACTCCAAATCATCCACACCTTTGTCATCTCAAGGCTCACCTACGCCCTTCCCTACCTACATCTACTTCAAACCAAAAGAGAACAACTGGACCGCCTCATTCGCAAAGTGTACAAGGCAGCGCTGGGGCTTATCGGTACCACTCCTACCGAGCACCTCCTAAGCCTTGGGTTACACAATTCCGTGGAAGAGCTTCTAGAAGCACATCGCACGGCGCACATTCACCGACTACAGGGAAGCAAGACGGGCCGTTGGATCCTGGACCGCATCGGGCACAGAGTATCCCCAACGCACAACGATCCTGCCACCGTTCCCTCCGACATCAGAAAGAGATTCATGATCAAGCCGCTGCAAAAAAAAAAAAAAAAAAAAAACTTGCTGACAGGTCATCACGACGGCAGACGAAAAGCAAGAGCTCAAGCCCTGCACAAAACCCACGGCTCCAACTCCGAAGCAGCATACGTCCACGCTGCTCAATTTTCCTTGCCACATAACGCGTACGCAATCAGCGTAACTCCCATTCCAACGATCAACAACAATGACAACAACCAATCTGCGCCCCGAGCAACATCAATAAGGAGGACCGGTTCTGTCCGTTCCCTCAACTCGGCGGATCGAGGCACAAGATGCGGCCATATTGCCCTCGCTGCAGCGTTTTGATTCACCACTGTAATCAGCGACTCAAAGACCGCCATATCCAATTCTGCACGTGGAATCGTGGCCCCAGCCACGCTACGAATACTGCATCCCCTACTCTCCCCAAACAACAAGATAAGGAAGAATCCACCCCAATTGAATTGATATAGGTCCCGGCTCACGCAGGGCACCCGGGGAACGAGGTGGCCCACCAGTGTGCTCGAGGATTCGTCAGCCGAGCGGTGGGTACAGTCTCTGACCCGGGGGACCTGGTCGGCGAGCCACTGATAACATACCAGGATGTTGCCCAGCACTACCGCCTCGCAAGACGGGCAAAACCCCCACCTCATCCCAAGCTCACCAAGGGACAAGAAGTCACCTGGCGCCATCTTTATGGGCGCCCCATTACCGTCTGTTGCTTACCATGACACACTATGATGGTTGTCATCGGTGAGAACTTTGTCTGGACGCCTTGGGCACTGGGTGCTCCGGTTGCAAGAACTTGATTTTGATGTGATCTACAAGTCCGGCAAGAAACATGAAGATGCCGATGCTCTATCTCGCTGCCCCCTGCCGCTATCATCTTCAAGCAGATCTCTGAGTTGCACGTCAATGGTCCTCGAGTGCCTCGAGCAGCCAGTCGCGCGCGGCAAGTTTGCGTGTATTCGCAGGCTTCTTTCACGCTCGGAAAAACTTTTATGTAGCACGCATTGAGCAACAGAAATCTGTATCAGGAGTTTATCACGTTTCTCTACAATATTATCATTGACACTTTTCATCTAATTATAATATTTGATAAGTTGATTGATTAATTATAATTTATTATGAAATTAGGCGGAATGAAAAAAAATATCTGAGTATCTGCATGCTACGGCACACAACGTTACCTTGGTTCTGTCCAGCTACGTGGCATTTGCATATTTTTAAATGTTGGTGCATGATAGGTGGGACATCCTGTATATACATATACATATGCGGCATATCGTTTGCAACAGCTGCGCTCTTGCTCGCGGCTGGCAAAAACGAGCAACTACTGACTTTTTTCCTTTCCGCTCACGTTGACGTTCCCTCACGGCTTGACGTTGTGTCGGGATCAACTTCCCTGAATGCAAAATATATAGCTCACTGTGTTAAATTTGAAAATAAATACCTCGGCACAGAAGAGCTCCAGGAGAATAAAAAGAAGTCCTCAAACACGGTTGTCTTAACGTTTCAAAAATAAGCATATACCACTGTCGCAATACCAAACAAAGTTAATTAAGATTTTTTTATTAATTACGCGCATGCAGATTGTAACTGTTCGCGAGAATTGTGTCCGCCAATGCGCGCAAACCACGTACGTAATGTGCAAGCAGATTTTGCGTAGCTAGCATCGTGTTTTGTTATTGACTTTGGCGTTAACCATATGAATATCACACACACACACACACACACACACACACACACACACACACACACACACACACACACACACACACACACACACACACACACACACACACACACACACACACACACACACACACACACACACACACACACACACACACACACACACACACACACACACACACACCTATATGTCTGTGTGTGCCTTATAGCTATCACATCGCCCTGTCTCACGAACTGTGCTAAACGTCCGTCAAGTACTTCCGAGCTGCTCCTACCTGCATGGTTGAATTCAACGCTCCTTGATCTTCTAAAAATAGCGATAACTGCAGGCAGCGCCGCGAGGTTTGTGCCAAGAGAAAAATACTTGTGCTTGCCCTTTACGAGCCGCGTTACATTAAGCGGCAGTGTGACACTAGGTGGCCAATCCGGGAGTTCGGTGCGTTATTTCAAGCCGGTCGCTCCTTTCTCTTTCCCTTTGCGTGAGCAAACGGAGAAGGACCAGGTAACTGCGAAAGCAGTTATCGTCATATCAAAGCCGTACATCGTATGGAAGGAGACGTCCGGCCGCAAGCGTGCGCCCCTGTTGCGAACGCAGAACGAAGTGCGCAAGCTAACAACAGCAGCTGCAGGCCCAAACCCGGGGGCCAGGAGCAGTTATCTTCCCACCCACCAGGGTGGCTCAATCAGCTAAGGCGTTGCGCTCCTGAGCAAGAGGTAGCGGGATCGAATCCCGGCCGCGGCGGCCGCATTTCGGTGGAGGCGAAATACAAAAATGCCTGTGTGCTTGCGTTGTAGTGCACGTTAAAGAACCCCAGGCGGTCAAAATTAATCCGGAGCCCTCTACTACGGCGTGCCTCATAATCAGAACTGGTTTTGGCACGTAAAACCCCAGAAACAAGAAGTTATTTTCCAATCGGAGAAGTTCTCTTCCAATTGCATAGCTCGGCAGCGAGACCAAAGCCTTTCGCTCCTTTTAGAAGTTCGAGGGCCTTTGGGTAAATTCTGACCTAGGGCCAGTATATACTTCCGAAGCAGTTCGCACTCTGGAATGGTTGATTAGAGTATATCGGGCACCGGTCAATCGACGACGGCCGGATAACAGATTATCAGCTAACGTATCTGACCATTCAGTGCACTAAATCTTGAACGAACCGCGTCGCGAATATGATTCCTTTATATACTGTACGTATTTACAAAGCAGTTAGCACACGCCATCGTCGTAAGGACACACGCCGGCGAGTCACACATTTCTCGAAGGTGACCGGCCAATGACAACATTTTCTTGAGAACTAAAATCTTTTGGAATTTCAAAGCAATTCGTGGTTCGCCATCGCCCAATATATAGCACCGAAAATCCTCAAATCAACATTACGCATGCATTTATTCCGTAGTGTTTAGACGCAACTAAGGAAGGAAAAAAAGGATCAGGACAGGAAAGAGCGTCACTTGCAACTAGTTTAGTGAAAGCAGACAAGGGCCCCTTTTATAGGAGAAAGTGGCCTTATGCGCACGTACATTTGCGCACATAACTCAAAGTTTGCATCATTACCCAGTCATATAGTGCATAAACTGGCGTTCAGTGCTGCGTAAAGCCACAGACGTATCGCTGACACAGATGTCACGTTTCAGAGCAATGAAATACGCCTCCATTAATTTCCGTGCCAGGGAATCTTTGCTTTCGCCAAGAATGCGGATATTGAAAAAGTCTGCTTCACGTGTGCAGGAATCACAGTGCATAGGTAAATGTCCACTAATCTTATTCTTGTGAACTTGTGAATTCTTGAACTTCTACGGAATAAGATGAACCAACTAGCCCAGCAACAAGTCCTGATACATTACGCATGCACACAGATGGTGTTGGATCGCTTGCTAAAGCCGTCTTATCGGTAACCTCCCTGCATTCATGCGGGCAAGCGTTAGCGCGCTTCTACGTGTATACAGCAGGTGCATGCGCTGCGTGACGCGGGTAGTAACGGCATACGTCATTGAGGCGGTATATTGTAGATCTGTATTACAACGTTTCAGTGTGAATATATCCATCAGTTTATTAACTGGCAACAGCAGGGGAGAGAGGCAGCGCTATAGCTGCTTGCTTGCTCAGAGAAGTTCGTTCAGTTTCGCGGCAAAAACATGGCAGCTGCAGCACGAAACGCATTTTTCCTAGTCACACTGCCGAGCGTGTGAGGTGTATAAGCCAGAGCGTGCGCGCCGCTGGATCGCGTATGTAGCGTTTCGCCGTCTTCGAGCCGACGTCAGCTGCAGGCGAAGGCCTCAGAAGCGCTGCTTCAGCCGCAAGACCATCACGGTGTCGTCAGCTGCCTTGACTCTGCACGACAGGAAAAAGGGATCAGGGATGCGCGCCCTTTTTATGCTATCTTTATTTTTTTCACACTGTCGTAACAGGGGTCATTTTTCTTTCTCTTTTTCTCTCGCTCTCTCCCTTCATCATTCTCTTCCCTTACCAATGCATTTTAAAGTGTGGAATCATCCAGCAACAACATAAAAAATGGTGTGAGGAAGGAGGGGGGAGGCGCTAAGAGCCAATTTACGAATTTACAACGCTTATTAACAAATCTAATTGATTATTTTGACGTATAAATCTCATAAAAATGTTCGTACCCATTTTTCACTGCCAGAGAGAAAGGCGTTCCGTATAAAGTATATAGGTGTGCAAAATGTATTTAAATAATTAATCTAAATATTTCCTCGTTGAAATAACTTGATACCTTACAGATGCCATTTAGTTTTACTGTGAAAAGAGTACAAAAAGCTTTAAGGTATAGTGTTTATATATAGACAAAGACGTTATACAGCAATAGATTAACTTTTTACAAATCGAGCAATACGCATATAGCCTATGTTATATATAGCATATAACAGTTGCAGCTTCGCTCGAAAGGCGAAGCATAGATTGCGATAGCAAATACGTAGACAGCTATACAAAGTAAGGATGGTAGTTTAATCGGCCGTATAAACTTGTAAACATTCGCTAACTAACTAAATTACCGAGCGTGGTGTCACGCGCGCACAAGCAAACGTGAACTCATCTCACTCGATGACCGCGCACACTCGCTGTCAAAACGCTGGAATGAGAAAGCCCGACAGAAGCAGCGAGGGAATTGACCTTCGTGCATCCTCTCGCTTCAACGCCAACTAAGCGGCGAGAACATAGCACACACGAAGCTAACAGCACTCGGCGCACTCTGTCCCCATCGCAGATGGCGTTCAAGTTAGATTCCGCGCGGCCGCACCATACGCAGTAGCCACCGCAGCAAAACGCTCCCCCCCTACCCGGTGCCTTCGCGCTTCCTCCTCGCTTTCCTTTCTTGCGAGCACGAAATAGGTGACCCGTAAAAGAGCGAGCGATTCTGGGGTGCGCCGTCTGCTGGATGTTTCCGGTTCTAGGCAGCGCAGCCATGTTCGGCAGCGCAACCATGTTCGGCTGTTCAGCCGGTGGCTGCTCAAATTCAAGCGTTAAAGGTAAACGCATGTAACTACTGCCTTGCAGCATCCTTTGCTGAGTCAGCTGTGCAGAAGCATAAGAGGCATGGCTGCAACTTCCAAAACTGGAACAAGGCAGAGACCATCAGTCAACAAAAAGAAAATGAACGTGCAGTGCCACTTATCAGGCGGCGATTAGCTGTGTGAGGGCCGACACGGACACGGAATGATTCCCCAAGATATTTCTCCCTCTCCGCAACGGCTACTCTTACATTTTATTTAATAAAGTGTATCATCATCATCTTCCTCTAAGATTGACTCATGCAAGCAGAACTATTTCAGTGCTCGTATGCACATATAGAGGTATTATGAAACATGGTCTTGCGGCGCGAACTTAAGCGGGACGCAGCGAGGTACATAATTAATACTCGTAACCAACTAGCCCATCTTAGCTCCTTGAAAACAGAAAGAAGTAATGTGCAGCGGTAATATGTCGGCGATACGGCCATTGTTGGCAAAAAAGCGAAAACATCTGACTACGTAGCACTTCAAATGAACCTAGAGTTTCGACCGAGAAATACAGTTGACAGCGCACAAAGTTATCAAGCATTTTCAGCGCTAGCTGCGCCGTTATACCGACGATATCGGTTGCAGCGACGATCACAGAGCAGCATTTACCAGACCGCTGTAGCCATCGCCTCAGCACCCGATTTTCTAAGTAATGCTTCTATACGCTTGAGAAATTATCGAATATAGATAACTTTTTCACATGTCTGACTGACCCGCAGGCAGAGCAGTCAATGACGGTGCGTCCAAGCAGCGGCAAATGTCGTAAAATTAAACCTGTCAGAAACAAAAAAGGCGGCCGAAACGAAAACCGAAGTTGGTTTATGAATAAAAGCATATCCTTGCCTTTCGTTGCTTGTCATCATCGCGTCCAAAATGAACTGAAACCTAGAAATCAGCTGCATGATTGGTACGACATTGCTGGTCGCCAAAGAGGACGGAAAGCTTCGCACGACTCACAGTCGAGACCACGCAGAAAAACATGTGCGATGGGCACGCGTCGCGCGTCGTTCGTCAAACCGGAAACTGGCAGCAGCCGCCCCGCCCACAGTTTCCTGCGATTGCTCGTTTTACGGAGCCGCTATTCTGGACATTCCGCCATTTTCTTCGAGGCGTGACTACAGTGTACTGTAGTCACGCCTAGTACACTGTAGCGTGACGTAGCCGCGACCGGTTGCGACGCTCACAAAATGGCGCTGATGGCCCCGTTTTGCTTTCGTAACGTGACGCAAATTTGACGTTTCGCCTAAGAAACTGTAATGTATGCATTAAACCTAGCGTTCTTGATGAAAGAAAACAGTTTTCCTCCCCAGTAAAAATAAAGCAGCTAGCTCAAAGCGTACGATTATTCCATAAAAATCGTTTCTCGCTTCCGTCGTCTGCATGCGCACAAGCTGTCGTCTGCTTCATTAGCTAGGATGCGTGTCCTCGGAAAACGGAATGAGTCATCGTATATTGGCGCCCACGCACTTGCTTTCTACATGCTTTCTACCTTGAGACAACATACGCGACCTACCAGTGATGATGAGCGCACGCTCTAGGCCGCGTTATTGCTATCTCGTGAAACGCAAGTGACTCAGCCCGACTCGTCTGCATGGCTGAGATGCGGCCGAATATCATCGATAGCGTTGCGCGCGCCACAGGTATCCGCTTGCGCGACGCAAGCGCGGGCGCTGCCATCTCTTGTTCAATTCGCTGCTTACTCGCACCGCGAGAGGAAACTTCAACTTAACGTGCCTTGCCTACATTTATTTTTATAAATTAAGAAATCACCGTTGTCATAGCTTTGATGACGCGAAAAATAATTAATATTGATTACAATACAAACGCCATGCATAGTGAAAAGGGCAAAACGTCGCCGAATGTTTGCTAGCTTCAACCAATATTATTTCAAAGAAACGTGTTTTTAATAAAGATGATGGTTCAAGACACAAATGCCAACACCACCCGAGAACGATGCAAATGCTATGAGCACGCGTTGTCAACAAAAAATTTTCATGACCCCAAATGACAGGGAAAATGCGGCGATACGCATGCCTCTCGACAGCCGTTGCACATGGCCGCTCATTACCATAATTCGCGCGGCTCGTCACACCACAAATTATGGCGGAAAATCTCTGCAATGGCGGCCCAGCGCAACGTCACGCAACGTCAAATTGACGTTTACGAAACAGCCCTTCCTGTGACGTTTTTCACGGCATATTCCTTCAGCCAATTAACAAGCTGACATGCCGGCTATCTTGGAACGCCACCACATATTCGCGGAATTGCAGATGCATTGCGCGGCCTTCTGCACGCTACCCTCCACTTCCTTCTTAAAGCGCTAAAGTCGCAATATAGGTGCCAAGGACCACAAAAAAGTATTAGTCGATAAAATTTGCAGCTCCACGTCACGTTTCGTCATTCTGATGAAAACGCAAAATAGCATTTTGCAAAACTTCCGTTTCCTGGCAAAAATTTCAAAACACGTGACCTCTGGACAGCCAATGAGATGGCGGATAATGGCGGCCGTGCAGCCGCCATGCGTGTCCAGAATAGAGCCTCTGGTCATCTATTGAGCCACCATCGTCGGCTTACACTCGCACGCTTACACTCGCACATACAGCATACGGCGCGAGGGGCGACGACGTTATCACCCTTGGACTTTATACGAGAACATCACGACGCCGATGGCATAAATGCGCCCGGAGTGTCCATATAGTTGTCATCGCAATAATAGGAGAATTGGAAACTATTTATTATGGAGAAAACGCCGCCGTATGGTCGGCAAAAGGCAAACCTTGCTACAAAAATCTATGTCACCCTCAGAATGAATGACACTGATGCGAAATTATCAGTTATTCTTTTTTTTTATGCGGGAACGCTCGCACGATCTCGATGCCATGCCCGGTTATTTTTTCTGTCTATATATATTTATGTTGTCCTGCAGTGGACGTAAATATAGGCTGAAATATAGGACATGAATATAGGATGATGATACTTCAAAACACGCGCGCTCAAATAAAACGACATACAACGCTCTCAGAAGAAAAGATGCTTGGGCCATGGCCTATGCATTCTTGCATGCAAAAGGTCACAAAAGGTCACAAAAGCCCTTCTGCAGTTCGTGAAGATTACTGCGTTGTACGAACGCTTGTGACAGCGGAGATTCTTCTTTGACTGTCTCTACGAATGACTGACTCTATTATTTTGCTTTTCTCTCGTTATCTATTCTTCCCCTTTCCTCCTCCCCAAGTGTGGGGTAGCCAACCGGGCACGTCCTTGGTTAACCTCCCTACCTTTCCCTCTTCGTTTCTCTCTCTTGTCGCAGCCGCTCACTTAAGCTACACGCTGTTCGCCCAATGTAAACATTTCCGCAAGACAGGGACGTACAGGATAGACAGCACATGCAACACAGACGGCGCAACGATTTCTATTCTTCACATCACAGTGAACATCACCCAATTAAGGCGTCCTGGAGCGAATAGTAAGGGCCCCACTCACCTCTGCATCCGCTTGGCAAACATTTTGGCCATGTGCTCTTCAAGATTAAGCAGCACTGATAGCAACGAAAATCCCAGCCATATTCCGATGTATCCTCCGAAATAGCCGAACGCCTCTACTATCTGCAGTTTAGAAGAAGAAGAATAAAACGAAGCTTTAATATAATTGAATTCGGGGGTTTTACGTGCCAAAACTACGATTTGATTATGAGGCACGCCGCAGTGGGAACTCCGGATTAATTTTGACCACCATGGCATCTTTAACGTGCCCCCAATGCACGGGACACGGGCGTTTTTTTTTTCTTTTTTCTTTTTTGTTTGATTTCGCCCCAATTAAAATGCGGCCGACGCGGCCGGGATTCGATCCCGCGACGTCGTGCTTATCAGCACAACACCATAGCCTCTAAGCCACCGCGTAGGCTGAAGCTGTAATATAGATGAGGTGCTTAAATCGGCAAAATAAGCAGCTGAGAGCTCACCCTGTCTAAAATTGACCAGAAATCAGACTCAGGCCGGATGACTCGCACTCATGGGCCAACTCAGATTCACAGCATCATGTGTTCAGAATGAGCGCTTTCTGAACGTGATAGAATTAAAAAAGAATAAAGAAGTTATTGAGATTCACATTCGACCATAAACGATACATCATGTGCAGTACTTTCCCAGAACCGACCTGCCGCGAGACAACCCTTTTCATTGCGTGTAAGGGAGCTCAGCAAAGAAATGGGCATCCAACTCCTCGATCATCATTTAATTGCTCCAGCGAAGCTCTTGCCGCCGTGGCAGTGGCAGGTCATAGAATGTGACATATCGTTTGTAGATGTTACAAAACACGCTCCAGAAGCACATATTCGTATCTATTTTCTCGAACATCAGGCAAAATATTGGTTCCCAGAATTTTACACTGACGCATCTAAGTCTCATAGTGGTGTGTCTTATGCAGCCGTTGGCATATCGTTTTCGGAGTCGAATGTCCTGCACCCGGAAACAAGTATATTTCCTGCAGAGGCATACGCAGTAATGTCAGCTGTACAGCATATTAAGAAAACATAGCTACCATAAAGCAGTTATATTTACAGACTCTTAAATTTAAGCGTTGTAAAATCTCTAATGACATTCTATAAACGGAATAATCCTATACTCAATGATCATTATTCAATCTTGTGCACAACATATATGTCTAACCAGCATGTCATCATATGCTGGGTTCCTCGACACAGAAACATCGAGGGTAATACGCTTGCCAAGCATGTTGCTACATCCACTAAATATCCGAGCAATTCTGCCGTAGCAGTCCCTGCCACAGACTTCAAACCTTTCTTACGGAAGAAAATTAGGAGCTATTGGCAAAACACATGGGACGCTGAAACCCATAATAAATTACATGATATTAAGCCAAACTTAGGAAATTGGCCACCTCTAACGAAAGTACGACATACCGAGGTTACTTTCTGTCGTCTTAGGATAGGGCACACATATGGCACTCACTCCTACTTGCTGACCAATGATGGATCTCCTGTGTGTGATAGATGTGGCGAGGCGCTGACGGTCCTTCACATCAATTAGAAGATCAGAGGAAAAAGTATTTTGCCCCTGCATACAGACAACAGATTCCCCTTCACCCTGCAATGTTTCTCGGAATAGAACCGAGTTTTGACAGTAAAGTACTTTTGAGATACTTACATCATGTTGGTAAATTGCCAGTTATCAAACCAAGGTATTCTCATCCCTCTTACTAGAGGCTACTGCTGCGACAGCACTTTTGTAGAGCACCTGCCTCCCAGCGCTTAGGTTCAAGGGCCTTGTTGGGGCACTTGTGCTAGTGTCATCAACGTGTTTTACAATATTCCTTCATAACAAAACATTCATGGTCATAGCGCAAACCTGCACTCATTGCCATTATTTTAATACTGATATATTTTATGAAAGTTGTAGCGACTGATTTTAGGCCCTTTACAGCCATGCTACATCCACCGTTCACAGCCAATTTTTGCATCGCATAAACGTCTCATTGAAAACTCATCACCACGTGCCTGGCGCTCTTTGGTCATATCTGGCCCTTGCGCCATAAAACCCCATACATCATCATCATCCACCGTGATTGCTCAGTGGCTATGGTGTTGGGCTGCTGAGCACGAGGTCGCGGGATCGAATCCCGGCCACGGCGGCCGCATTTCGATGGGGGCAAAATGCGAAAACACCCGCGTACTTAGATTTAGGGGCACGTTAAAGAACCCCAGGTGGTCCAAATTTCCAGAGTTCCCCACTACGGCGTGCCTCATAATCATATCGTGGTTTTGGCACGTAAAACCCCCATAATTTTTATAGCGTCGCTCATAATTGCCGCTGCTTATAGTCTAGGGACGTTCAAGCACCACAATATAAACCGCACCGACGAACCGACGCGGAAGCCACAGATCGTGATGAAATGGCCGGGGGGCAAAACAAAATAGATCACGCGTACCATTGCTCTTGGTGCATGTAGCAGGCAACAAAACACAACACGTTCGCGTGGTTTAACTGCATGCATTCGTGCGACGTGCGGTTCCGTTCTTACCGAAAGATTGGGCTGATACTGCAGCACTCGTTGCGTATCGGACGAAAATTTTATTATGAAGGAGAACTTGTCCCTGCAAAGGCACAATAAAAGCTTCAGTGAGAATTGTTTGACAGCCAGTTGGCATGAATTGCAGGTGAATCGCACGAACAGTCGGGGAAATGACAGAAAAAAGGTTCGGCTCTGCTGGACCAGGCTCCCATCACACCTCCTAAACCATCTAAACACGTGATACGGCTGAATCAGACCCTAGTTATAAGTCTGAATATTTCTGCCTTTCCCTTACACGCACACTTATTTTGAAAGGTGTCGCACGGCGACTAGCAACTATGGTGATATATACGGAGTGTCCCAGCAAACTTTAGCCAACGTTTAAATATGTGCCCAAGGACCCTCGGAGGAAGCGACTACATGCATGTTGTTGGCTATTGTATGGAGCAAGTCACAATATTCTTGCTATTTTACTTAATTGAATCAAGATTATTTACCGACCTTCGTAAATATTAACTTTAGGGCGAATCTTTCAATCAGAAAGTTGATGGGGCGTTCTAGAAAACATCTAATTTAGCAGCTTCTATCTTCCTACTTGTTATGTATTAATTTTTACTGCGTCATGAGGAAAGCCCGCGAAATATGAAAAAGAAAGCATGGCGTTCAATGAATAATGTTTTTGAAAGGAGCCGGTCATCGCCGCAGCAGATAAACCCCTTCAAGCGCATTATTCCTTTAAGAGGAAGCTTCAGCTCGGGGTTTCCCATCTAAATACATGGGAACAGAGAAATAGTTTTCCTCGGCAACCACTGCACCGAATATGACGAGGGTTGTTGCATTAAAAATAAGAAAAGTTAAAATCAAGTGGCTGTGGGAAGGGCATTTCTCAAATGAAACCGTACGTGTTATTACAAGAATTGTTGAAAATGGCAAATTTGAAAAAAAAAAAATCTCACGTATAGAGTTTACAAGTGTAACTCAGCCATAAAAGCAATATCAAAATTCTGTCAACTGCACCTAATATTACATACGAAGAGCACAACATTTATGCGACATACGCTGCTTTGAGATATGCACCTAATTTGGGAGCGGAACTTTTGCAAAACCCTCGTGAACATTGTAACAGTTTAGGTAAGCTGCAAATTCATATATCAAATCATTTCTCTTTAGATTGTCTAACAGGTGCGGTCTGCATACCTGCGATATCAATTTTTCGTGCTGAGTTGCAACTTTGTAAACTTCATGCTTCAATTTTTAAAGCTTACGGATATTCAGGAATTCCCGTAAAAAAGGACCAGCCTAATTCAAAGTTTTCCCGGCTAGAGGCGCTAGAACTTGATATTTTTATAACTAAGTGCAACAAATTTCAAATGAAATCGGTCAGGCGGATGTATCACAAAAGCATTTCTATGCTTCACATGTATTTGAATAAGAAATTAGAGCTGGCCTGGATCTAAAGCTTCTTCTTAATATAAAGTGAACTTTTTTTATTTGCTTCATGTACCGGGTGTTTGGCACGTCTGCTCGGTTGGTTCCAAACCGATAGAACGATTCAAGTGGGCCAATCCCAGAGGCTTTGTAAAAGTAACACAGGCTGATCCCGGCGATGATGTAATGAAAACTGGGAAGATCCCGGAGATAGTGTAATCAAATGTGTGCCGATCCCAGAGAGTTTAATCAGCGGGCCCGTGGGTCACTTGAGTCAACTGATTGGTGTGTCGGCGTCTTGCCTCCTCGTAAGAGTAGGCACATATGCGTTCTGCATGCTGCAAAAACGCGGTGCAAAACAAGAACAGTTACATGGGCATTATCGCGAAGCCAAATGCCACAATACTTCTATGACGAGATGATAAAGCCAGAATGTTTTGTGGCCGTACTTGGAAGTAAATAAAAGTTGCACACGTCATTTGTCTCTCTCACAGCATTTGACTGAAACGTTTCAGGAAAGGTTCGCCTAACCTTGACTCCAGCAAAGCTGATGGAGCTGTCATAATTTTTTCCTATGTATGAGCTATTCAGCCCTACAGCAGCAGCAGCCACGATCAGCCACGTCCCGGAGGATTCTCAAATAAAGCTTCGCTTTAAAGGTTTCGTGACCGGGGATTGAATTCCCAAAGCTTTTCGTTCGTAAGTGGTCTTTTGCATTGACTAACCGCGTTCGCTAAGCATATGTCCAACTTCATGAATTGGCCGTGTGGGGTCTCACATGGGCTCTTGGGACAAAGGAACGACAACACAGTAGTGCAAACAATCAAAAGGGCATTTATTGCGCCTTTCATACACTAATGCACACTAGCCGAATTACTACCAATTGAACATTCACACGGGTGCGCGACAAATCAAGGAAGTCCGACTCACCGCCACCCGATAGCGAGCGAATACGTTCGCCCCATGCTAAGACACCATCGCCAAGTCGTTCACGTGTACGGTCACGCGAACGGTGGCGCGCTCGAACGATCCGTGTTCGTCCATACCGGTGTCCTGCTCTTAGCCTCGCGCGACAGTCGCGCGAAGCGGGCCGCCGCAGGCGCGAAGCGTCCGTGCGTGTTGGTCGCCGATCCCAAGCCAAAGAGAGAGCGCCTCCGACCTTTTTCTCCCAAGTGACCCCGCCATTCGGTGGCGTTAGCATCGCGACACTAGCGCCATCTCGCGCAACGCGCCGCAACCACCGCCGGTAGCCACGCAGAGAAGCCGGACTACAGGAGACATGCGGGGAAAACAACATCAGGAGACGCGTGAGAGTCGCGCATCCCCACATCCCCCCAACCTTAAATCACTACACATACGCCGGCGAAACATGTCACAAGGCCTATCAACGCGCGCGTCGCGAACAAAAGTTAGTACATGCGACAGTGGCGCCGCCGAGTAAACGTCCACGCGTTATCCACAACGTGCGAGCCGACATTGACTCTGGGGTTCACCGCTGGCGTCCGTTGGTCACGGCATCAGCTCTGCAGATTCGATGGCACGACTCCAGCACAGGACTCCGGAAACGGTGACGCAGAAGTAGGCACGAGCAAGCGTCGCTTGCGCCGACGCGCCTTGCCGGCGAGAGCCGCTGTAGCCGTTGGTGACTGCCGGCTCTTTTCCCAGCTGCCGAGGGTAGCGAGCTGGACGAACTGGCCACAGGCATCTGCATCGCCTGGGGTAGCTCGATTGTAGTCCGGGGCAGCAGCGCTGACGATGTGCAGGTGACAGCAAACCAGGGGTGACTCCGCTCACGCTGCGTACACTCAACGCACTCTACAAACACTAAAGTAGTGCAAGGGAGAGGAATTCGGCATACGCATCGCCCGCGTGGTACGATGTTCAATTCGGCTAGCGAAATTTCGGACGGCATTTCAGATGCTAAGTTCACGTGAACAAAGCTTGCTTTCTTGAGTCGAACGAGTAATTTCCATTCGTGTGAGGCGAACTAATGAGGGAAGCAATGTGCGACATCTCAACACCAGGGTCCACCAGGTTGTGTCCCTCAACGTGCGACAGGCGGCTTTGTTAAGTCTTAGGCCTAATGCGTCGCTACTTTGACAACAACCGGCATCCAAAAAAAAAACACCCAAAATGGGCACAAGAACAGGCAGCCGCGAGGAGACGTTAGCTCTGTGAGGTGGTCCTACTCCGCTCGGTGCACACAGCATCCGAGTTGACGGCGCCCACCGTCCCAGACGGTGTCGGAGCGCCCGGTGCCAGGCCGCAATACCAATCAGCCCGTAGCGGCACCCGTGGCCCGCGGCCACCCGGCTCCCTGAGCCTCGACATCCGAAGTCAAAGATATAGAAGAAGCTATTTACATAAGAAATTCGGACCACCCACGAGGCTGCCGTACTCACTCGCTTCAGGCTTGCCAATGCTCCGCGGGCGCTAGGCCTCGCTCTCCCAGGATGCAGACCACGTGGCTCTCGTACCGACGAGTGTACTTCAAAACACTCGCGAAAAGGCTTAGCATGTTGAAAAGTTCAAACACGCTACAGCAACCGTCGCCTCGCTCAAGAAAGCACACCGCCGACACTAGCGATCAAAATCCACGCTGGACTACGCTTCGGTTGAAACATCTCAAACCGAGCAAAGCTGTTAAAATTATCCTCCGATGCCCCAAGAGCCCCACGTTGGGCAGCCAGATGTGGGGTCTCACAGGGGCTCTTGGGACAAAGGAACGACAACACAGTAGTGCAAACAATCAAAAGGGCATTTATTGCGCCTTTCATACACTAATGCACACTAGCCGAATTACTACCAATTGAACATTCACACGGGCGCGCGACAAATCAAGGAAGTCCGACTCACCGCGACCCGATAGCGAGCGAATACGTTCGCCCCATGCTAAGACACCATCGCCTAGTCGTTCACGCGTACGGTCACGCGAACGGTGGCGCGCTCGAACGATCCGTGTTCGTCCATACCGGTGTCCTGCTCTTAGCCTCGCGCGACGGTCGCGCGAAGCGGGCCGGCGCACGCGCGAAGCGTCCGTGCGTGTTGGTCGCCGATCCCAAGCCAAAGAGAGAGCGCCTCCAACCTTTTTCTCCCAAGTGACCCCGCCATTCGGTGGCGTTAGCATCGCGACACTAGCGCCATCTCGCGCAACGCGCCGCAACCACCGCCGGTAGCCACGCAGAGAAGCCGGACTACAGGAGACATGCGGGGAAAACAACATCAGGAGACGCGTGAGAGTCGCGCATCCCCACATCCCCCCAACCTTAAATCACTACACATACGCCGGCGAAACATGTCACAAGGCCTATCAACGCGCGCGTCGCGAACAAAAGTTAGTACATGCGACAGTGGCGCCGCCGAGTAAACGTCCACGCGTTATCCACAACGTGCGAGCCGACATTGACTCTGGGGTTCACCGCTGGCGTCCGTTGGTCACGGCATCAGCTCTGCAGATTCGATGGCACGACTCCAGCACAGGACTCCGGAAACGGTGACGCAGAAGTAGGCACGAGCAAGCGTCGCTTGCGCCGACGCGCCTTGCCGGCGAGAGCCGCTGTAGCCGTTGGTGACTGCCGGCTCTTTTCCCAGCTGCCGAGGGTAGCGAGCTGGACGAACTGGCCACAGGCATCTGCATCGCCTGGGGTAGCTCGATTGTAGTCCGGGGCAGCAGCGCTGACGATGTGCAGGTGACAGCAAACCAGGGGTGACTCCGCTCACGCTGCGTACACTCAACGCACTCTACAAACACTAAAGTAGTGCAAGGGAGAGGAATTCGGCATACGCATCGCCCGCGTGGTACGATGTTCAATTCGGCTAGCGAAATTTCGGACGGCATTTCAGATGCCAAGTTCACGTGAACAAAGCTTGCTTTCTTGAGTCGAACGAGTAATTTCCATTCGTGTGAGGCGAACTAATGAGGGAAGCAATGTGCGACATCTCAACACCAGGGTCCACCAGGTTGTGTCCCTCAACGTGCGACAGGCGGCTTTGTTAAGTCTTAGGCCTAATGCGTCGCTACTTTGACAACAACCGGCATCCAAAAAAAAAACACCCAAAATGGGCACAAGAACAGGCAGCCGCGAGGAGACGTTAGCTCTGTGAGGTGGTCCTACTCCGCTCGGTGCACACAGCATCCGAGTTGACGGCGCCCACCGTCCCAGACGGTGTCGGAGCGCCCGGTGCCAGGCCGCAATACCAATCAGCCCGTAGCGGCACCCGTGGTCCGCGGCCACCCGGCTCCCTGAGCCTCGACATCCGAAGTCAAAGATATAGAAGAAGCTATTTACATAAGAAATTCGGACCACCCACGAGGCTGCCGTACTCACTCGCTTCAGGCTTGCCAATGCTCCGCGGGCGCTAGGCCTCGCTCTCCCAGGATGCAGACCACGTGGCTCTCGTACCGACGAGTGTACTTCAAAACACTCGCGAAAAGGCTTAGCATGTTGAAAAGTTCAAACACGCTACAGCAACCGTCGCCTCGCTCAAGAAAGCACACCGCCGACACTAGCGATCAAAATCCACGCTGGACTACGCTTCGGTTGAAACATCTCGAACCGAGCAAAGCTGTTAAAATTATCCTCCGATGCCCCAAGAGCCCCACGTTGGGCAGCCAGATGTGGGGTCTCACAGGGGCTCTTGGGACAAAGGAACGACAACACAGTAGTGCAAACAATCAAAAGGGCATTTATTGCGCCTTTCATACACTAATGCACACTAGCCGAATTACTACCAATTGAACATTCACACGGGCGCGCGACAAATCAAGGAAGTCCGACTCACCGCGACCCGATAGCGAGCGAATACGTTCGCCCCATGCTAAGACACCATCGCCTAGTCGTTCACGCGTACGGTCACGCGAACGGTGGCGCGCTCGAACGATCCGTGTTCGTCCATACCGGTGTCCTGCTCTTAGCCTCGCGCGACGGTCGCGCGAAGCGGGCCGGCGCACGCGCGAAGCGTCCGTGCGTGTTGGTCGCCGATCCCAAGCCAAAGAGAGAGCGCCTCCGACCTTTTTCTCCCAAGTGACCCCGCCGTTCGGTGGCGTTAGCATCGCGACACTAGCGCCATCTCGCGCAACGCGCCGCAACCACCGCCGGTAGCCACGCAGAGAAGCCGGACTACAGGAGACATGCGGGGAAAACAACGTCAAGGGACGCGTGAGAGACGCGCATCCCCACAGCCGACAACTGCTCATGGAAACAGTTCTGGCGTAAGAACTTTGTCGTAAATGGATTTGGCCGGTGAATGGAAAGGCAGCGGACTGAATGTTTATACGAGTGTTCTTTTTGATTCATTACGATATTGGTGTTATGTATTGCGATGTCTATGTGTGTGTGGGGGGGGGGGTGTCACTTGGGAGCGTGTCTTATGCTGTGTGGATGTGTGTGCATAATGGTCCAAGGACCACCCCGGCAGTGTACTCGGCCACAGCACCGGCCCAGCACTGTATGGTACCCATCGTGTGGGCGGCGCTCGAGATGCGCCTTATCACTGTGGTCAGGGTCCGAAGCAGGAACTGACTCATTCAGTGTCATCGCCATGAACAGGCAGTGAAGCATGGAGATTCATGCTTCAGCGGTGCGCCTTTCACAGACTGGCTCAGTTGATGTATTTGATGGCGTCCTCCCATTCTGTGCATACACTTGTGCTGCCGGGTTCTTGCGCTGCTTCACTCGCTCCACGGCTGCGCTCGCGCGTTTACGTTCGGTTGCATCCACGTGATGGTGGTCACTTCATCCTTCTGAACGCACACCATTGTGTGCGAAGAACTGGTTTTTGCAAGTTTTCTACGAATTACTTAGTGATAAAACAAATGATGCCTAGATAAATATCCTGATTTCCTCTAATAAGGCGGACATTTCTATGGCTACTTTCCTGGGGTTTGGTGTGTGTCGCACCTGCTTGGGCCGGTCTTTTGCCGAATAAAGTGCACTTTACATTGCACTATCTCCAGGATCAGCCCGCTATAGTCGGCGCGCCGACCATGTATACAGTGCCATAGAAAAAGCGGGGAATTCTAGAAACACTATAAGTCGCGACGACGTGGGTCGTATG
Organism: Dermacentor silvarum; assembly: GCF_013339745.2. Classification (NCBI taxonomy): domain Eukaryota; kingdom Metazoa; phylum Arthropoda; class Arachnida; order Ixodida; family Ixodidae; genus Dermacentor; species Dermacentor silvarum. The sequence continues at coordinate 292,274,672 of NC_051154.1, forward strand.
GCGAAGGAATCAGCGTCTTGCCTACCTTTACTGGCAGGCAGGTAATCGTAATGTTCCAAAACGCTGTGCATAATATAATCAGTTGCGTGACATTTATTTTAGTGCTCTACGAAAGCTTCGCTTCTCCGATTCGATCATGTGAGTTGGATCTGCATAATTGTTTTCATAAGCGTGTAAGCGCTTATTTGGATGTCATTCGGCGAGTTTGGCGAGTTCCTATGTAACACATGAGGTTTTGCAACAGCTGAAATGTTATCCTTGGATAATGAAACCATTGAATATCATGCCGTCTTGCGTTAACACTGACAGGTATGTGTGCTTTTGAGATACCTAAGGGCCGAATATATCTATACGGACATTAAATCACGAATTGTTTTATTACGAGAGCAACCATACGCTCATTCGCGCTATACTTGTAAATGTGATAAGCCGGTGTATGCGAGTGCTCCTCGTAAACTTTGCATCTGCTGCCTCAGATGCTGGCCTCACGGGAAGAACCAAGCGGCAAAAGACTGCGTGCGTGATCGACCCTACTGGAAAGGAAACACTCGCTGTCGAATTATCCCAATGTTTTTTCTGCCGCATGTCTGCACCACACCTTTTGTATCAGCTGTCAGCGACATCAAGGTCAGATTACTTAATCGAAGTGTTCTCCAAAAAAAGAGAGAGAGAGATTCAAACGTTTGATGTGTGAGAGTGCACTAAGTACAGTATGATCGCACGTCACTGCATAGACACCATAAGTGTGGGAGAAGATCACTGATTCTGCGATATCGTTCTGACGAGTTTACGTAGGGCTCTTGCATAAACGGCTGCATAACGGCTGCAGATATACCAAATTGTTCGTGGGGACGTTGGGCCCGACTGTTGTGTGTAAGTAATATCGTAGGCGCTAATTTGGCTGTATACTCCGGTCGCTTTGTCGAGAAGAGATAGACACTTGACAAAACTACGGAAGGCAGCTCAGCTAAAATTGTTGCTATAAGGCCGACGCCTGACGCCCATGCCATGCACTGACGCATAGCACAACCACGCCCACGCGCTTAGTCATCGTATGCAGAGAAGCACGCAGAGACGCGGACAATTTTTTAAGGGTTTATCTTTCGTACTTCTACCTTTTCTTTTTCACTTTCCGTTCTATTCGGTATTGTTCTCTTTTTTCCCCTGAAATGTCGGATCCCGTATATCGCGATCGACAAGCGATGTGCGTGTCGAACTTGCTGATTAGAGGGACGAACTTCGGAGCTACGACGCGCAACTTGACACCAAGTAAATAGGATTACATGAAATGGAGGTTGCCGTGAGCATTTAAACACAAACAGTCACAAACGTGTCAGTTTGGCATTGATAAATAACGTCGTTGTATTCAATGAATTTGATTTTCTTTTCCGGCTTTTGATGTTCCAGGAAAACAACACGAAACCGCCTTTTTTTTTCTCTCCCCCCCCCCCCCCCCTCGAAGCCTCGCATCTCTACTACTAACCTTTCACTGGGTGCACAAACTGGACCTGCCAGTTTCGGCGGGTAATAACCGTGAACTTCAGTGTGTCGATTCCCTAACTGCGCGAAGAAGGCAGGCGTTCACCGTGATTGAGGACACGTTCTCAACCGCAGCCCAGGGTTGGGGCCTTCTGATGGATTAACTTCACGGGCGCTCACTTTAACCCGCAAATCAATCAATTATTTAAATGCATATTATTTAATTATTAATCAATCAATCAATAATTACACAATACTGCAGGCTCATCTGGGACCAAGCAGAAGGCCGCAAAAATACGGTACAAGAAAAAATGCACAGAAGCATTCAGAAAACAAACAAATCACATTCCAATTGCCAAAATGTAATATAAGTAACTAATGCATTCTAAAGAATTGGTACCGCTTAGAAATGGCGATAGTAGAGTTCTCTATTTACCTATAGTGCAGGGGAGAATGAAAATTTGACAAACTTGCTCTAATTTTTGCTTGATAAGGAGTTAAACATTCCGGGTGATGTTGTCTGGTTAGCCGTGTAGCTAATTGACAGACGTATGGATCATGGTGCGACGCTAATTTGTTTATGAGACGAAAAAGAACTTTAAGCTGTATAACTTTCTGTCGAAATTGCAATGTCTGGATGCCAGGTATTTGCATGAGACTTGTGGGTTGCACGTTGGTTACGGTTTTGTTTGCGCCCGGTGTTTCGTGCTTTAATACACTTTTTAAAGGCCTACTACAATTAAATTTCAGTTTCGCTAAATTGGCAACTAACGAGTAGTACTATTCGTATACCACCGAAGCAATCTTGGCAAAGTTTCGCAGCTGGTAATTGTCATACACTCTTTTTAACCGCCTTTGAAAAACACCTACTATGACCTCCGAGATACTGAGCGCCCAACACGACCACCGACAAATCTCGGAGGTTATGCAGGTACTGCGTCATTTGGTGGAGCTCTTTTTTTGGATTCCAGTTTCGGGATCCCTAATGCTCATTTTTGCGTACTTCAAACCAGTATTTCAAACTGAAATTATTGGACGGAGGCGGCTCTATAGATAGAGTATCTGGATCTAGACTTTTGACGCAGTCCAAAATTTTGCAGCAGTTGGCCTCTAAGGTTTCCGCGACGCCATTAAAGCTTCAACATCAGTGTAAAAAAAGTTGCTCATACTCACGTTCCTTTTCCGGGAGTAGACTGGGAGAAAAACAATACACGGGGCGACATTATGTTCATGTTTGCCTTGTCAACATTTTTTTTTCTTCAGCGGTATCATAACATGCGGCACTGTAAATAATACGCTTTTCTTACCGCTGCCTACAAATTGGAAGATGATAAAGAACTTCATTAAAGCTAGCCTTACTTGATAGATGCGTGCATGCCTTCTTGGCTTGTAAAAAAAAAATCCTAGGACCAGACAGGTTAAGTTCTAAAGAATAGTTATATTTGATACGACATATCACCGCAGTGACCCTCCGGTGGCAAGAGGATACGGGGTCATATATATCTACGCCGACAATAATCCACCAATTTTCAGTGGGACCGCCGAACACGACGTGGAAGCCTGGCTCTCATCGTACGAACGTGTAAGTGCCCATAACAAATGGGACGACCAGGCTAAGCTGTCCTATGTGTCCTTCTACCTCGCCGACGTAGCCAAACTGTGGTTCTTCAACCACGAATCAGACTTTTCAAGCTGGTCAGCATTTAAGACCCTTTTTGCCGAAGTGTTTGATCGCCCCGCTGTGCGTAAGCTACGCGCTGAACAGCGTCTGCGCCAGCGCGCACAGCAGCCTGGAGAGACATTCACCAGCTACATCGAGTATGTTCTCGATTTGTGCAAGCGGGTAAATCCCATGATGTCAGAGGATGACAAGATTAAGCATATCCTCAAGGGCATCGAGGACGGCGCATTCCAGATGCTGCTGGCAAAAAGCCCAACGAGCGTATCAGTCCTTACTAACCTATGTCAGAGCTTTGACGAGCTGCGCCGCCAACGTTCCATCGCTCGCCAAAACATTCAGCTCACCGATTCCGTCTCGAGCATTGCGGTTTCTGCCGACCTTCTGCCCAACTCGACCCTATCGCAACACATAAAAGATTTTATTCGTGAAGAGGTGGCCAGGCAGCTAGCGCGCTGCTGCCTCACAGCGACTCACCTTCGGCAGCTTTGACTCCGACGCTACAGCAAGCCATCCGGAATCAGATATCGGAAGCGCTTCCTGCAGCTCCTCCAACCTCCCCACCCAATCCTATGAGTGTGCCGCAGCCATATGCCTACTTTCCCACCCACCCTACGTCGTTGCCGCTCAGTTACGCAGCCGTGGTTGCACGGCCTCCTCCGCCGCCAGCTTCCATTTCATCGCCCATGCATCCGGCTTCATTTCCAGTTGCCCGACCGTCGCCGCAGTTTTTATTGCGATAGCAATTATATGGACACTCAAAAGCAGATTTCTGCCGTCGGCGTCGCCGTCGCCGTCGCCGTCGCCGTCGCCGTGAGGTTCCGTATGACGTCAATGGAGATGAAATCGTGGCCGCGCGCCGCCGAACGCTGTATGTGCGAGTGAAAGGGCGCGAGGGACGCGCTCTTTCACGGGGAGTGAACGCACGGCGGAGAACAAACGCGCGTTCTGCGCCGTGCTTCCTTAAGGGCTGCAGAAGTAGGCGTCTCTTTCCTCCTTTACAATCACCATATATGTAGAGCAAACGCGCCTTCTTCCGATGCGCGAGAGGCCGTGGGGGAGGGGGGGAAGGGGGAGGGAAGGGAGGCGACGTTTAGCTGCGGCACCAAGTGCCTATTTATATCAGAGGCTCCGGCAACAGTCACCAACGCCGCACGCATTTTGAGCGAACGCGGGCAAAATGCCGACGGCGTCGACAACAGTTCGGCGCGTTGCCGGTGCTGCTGCATGTCCAAGTTTATACAGCTGATAAAGCTAATATCATTACTCCGTATATCTCTCTACAAATTTGCTATCGCAATTGATGCTTCACCTTTCAGGTGAAACTGCGACAACTTTTTTCGTCCAACCTCGACGTGGCGCACTGAAGACAACCGGCCTATCTGCTTCGCCTGCGGCATTGCTGGCCATGTGGCGCGCTTCTGCCGCCGCCGCGCCCCAACAACGCCTACCACCTTTGAAACGCCCACCTACGCACCACAATACGCCGCCGCGTCTCCATTTTCACCGAGACGTCTTGAAACTGATCGCCGATCAGAAACTCGTCGTTCCCCTTCCCCTCGTCGGCGTTCGATTTCGCCGCTGCGTCGTCGAGCTTCCACTGACGCGGGAAACTGACTGGTGCAGTTCCTGAGGCAAGAACTGCTAATACGTCGACGTTCTCAAGACCTCCATCTTCGCCGCAAAATGTTATTACCGTTTTTGTAGAGGGAGTACCCGCAGTTGCGCTAGTTGATACCGGAGCCGCCGTTTCCGTCATTCACGAGAACCTTCGTCGCAAACTCCGAAAAGTGACTACAGCTCCCTCTGGCCTTGTGCTCGCCACTGCCAGCGCGCAGCGAATTCACCCATCAGCTGTATGCACTGCCCGTGTTGTCATCAACGACGTTCTGTCCATAATCGAGTGTTTTGTGCTACCATCGTGCTCTCACGACCTCATCCTTGGTTGGGATTTTCTGTCACGTCATCATGCTGTCATTGACTGTTCGCGCGCAGAAGTTTCCCTTTTACCACTATGTGAATCACTGCTGACCGGCTCTCCTCGCGTTGCCGATAAACTCATCGTTGATGCCGACACAACCATACCCCCTGAGTCGTCGCTGGCTGTTGTCCTGTCGTCTGCTGCCGACTCTGACGCCACTGTAGTGTTCACGCCGTCCGAAGTGTTTGCTCAGCGCAAGGGCATCGTTCTTCCGTTTGCCGTACTCACTATAACATCTGGGTCAACTGTTATGCTGGTCACCAACTACTACCAGTACCCGATCAGCCTACTGCGTGGAGAGACCCTAGGATACGTGCAGGCGGTCGACTACGTTGACCGATCTCGATGTTCCTACCGACTCCCACCGTTGTTACGTTGACGCCATCGCTTCTGTCTCAGACTCATCGTCTTCAGTGTGTTTTGACAACGCCATCGACCCTGCTCTTTCCCCATCTCATCGCCGCCAACTTCTCGCTCTCCTTCACAAGTTTCTTTCTTCTTTCGACTGCCATCAGACGTCATTGGGCCGTGCCACCGGTGTTTCTCACACCATCGACACCGGTTCCCACTCCCCCTTGCGACAGCGCCCGTATCGTGTATCGGCCAAAGAGCGACGAGTCATCACAGAGCAAGTGGACGACATGCTCAAACGGGAAGTCATCCGTCCTTCTCAAAGTCCTTGGTCTTCACCTGTCGTGTTGGTAAGAAAAAAACATGGCTCCATTCGTTTTTGTGTCGACTACAGACGCCTAAACAAGATAACAAGAAAAGACGTTTATCCACTGCCTCGAATCGATGACGCTCTCGACTGCTTGCAAGGCGCAGAATATTTCACTTCCTTGGATCTGCGCTCCGGGTACTGGCAAGTTCCAATGGCCGAACCTGACCGTCCGAAAACCGCATTCGTTACACCCGATGGCCTCTACGAGTTTAACGTCATGCCCTTCGGTTTGTGCAACGCGCCTGCTACTTTTGAGCGTATGATCTATACCATTCTTCGCGGCCACAAATGGAAGACATGTCTATGTTACCTCGACGACATCGTCGTCTTCTCAACCGATTTTCCGACACACCTCGCTCGCCTACATGACATTCTGACCTGTCTCGCCTCTGCCGGCCTACAGCTCAACCTCATAAAGTGCCGTTTTGCTGCAAGCAAGTTAACCATCTTGGGTCACGTAGTCTCAAAGGACGGCGTCCTCCCGGACCCAGACAAGCTCCGCGCTGTTGCAGACTTCCCTACGCCCACGTCTATCAAAACCCTCAGAAGTTTTATTGGCTTATGTTCGTATTTTCGTCGCTTCGTACGCAACTTCGCATCCATCATGGCGCCCTTGACAAGTTTACTTTCCGACAGTAACGGCATAGCAGCGTGGTCACCTGAATGTGATGCGGCATTTCAGCAGTTGCGCCACTTGTTGACTTCATCACCTATTCTTCGCCACTACGACCCTGCTGCTCCTACGGAAGTTCACACTGACGCCAGCGGAGTTGGCCTTGGTGCGGTCTTAGCGCAACGGAAAGCTGGCTATGATGAATACGTCGTCGCTTATGCTAGCCGTACTCTGAAGAAAGCAGAATTAAATTACTCAGTGACAGAAAAGGAGTGCCTGGCGATCGTCTGGGCACTAAGCAAGTTTCGTCCATACCTTTACGGCCGTTCTTTCGCCGTAGTTACAGACCACCATGCCCTTTGTTGGCTTTCTTCCTTGAAAGACCCGTCGGGACGCTTAGGACGTTGGGCGCTTCGCTTGCAAGAGTACGACATCCGCGTCATGTACCGCTCCGGTCGCAAGCACTCCGACGCTGATGCGCTCTCCCGCTCCCCACTGACGCCTGACTTGGCGCCTTTGTCAGATTCCGCGTCCACCCTGTCACCATTGACCATGACCGACATGCACACAGAGCAGCGCAAGGACCCAACACTTGCAATGTTACTTGACTACCTCGCCGCTCCGTCTGATGTCCCTTCGACACGAGCACTGCGTCGCCAAGCAACCCACTTTTCCGTGCGAGACAACATTCTATATGGCCGCAACTATATGCCGGACGGTCGGAAATGGCTCCTTGCTATACCTCGTCATATGCGCTCTGACATCTGCGCATCTTTTCACGCTGATCCCCTAAGCGCTCATGCCGGCGTCCTCAAAACTTACACAAGGTTGCGTCAGCGTTATTATTGGCGAGGCATGTACAACTTTGTGCAAAAGTACATTCAGGCTTGTACTACTTGCCAACAGGGCAAGACACCTACACACCATTTCACAGGACCGTTGCAGCCGCTACCATGCCCGGCTCGTCCGTTCGACCGCGTCGGCATCGACCTCTACGGCCCGCTTCCATGCAGCGGGTGTGGAAATCGGTGGATTATTGTCGGCGTAGATCATCTTACTCGCTACGCTGAGACTGCAGCTCTGCCGGCAGCGACCGCCCCTGAAGTTGGGTTTTTCATCCTTCGCAATTTTGTTCTTCGCCACGGTGCTCCCCGAGAACTACTGAGTGATAGGGGCCGTGTCTTCTTGTCGGAGGGTGTCGAAGCCCTCCTCACGGAGTGCAGGATCATTCACCGAAAATCGACCGCATACCATCCCCAAACCAACGGCCTGACCGAACGGTTCAATCGCACACTTGGCGACATGTTGCGGATGTATATTTCATCCGACCACTCCAACTGGGACACCGTACTCCCCTTTCTCACGTTCGCATACAACACCGCGACGCAAGCGACTACCGGCTTTTCCCCGTTTTTCCTTGTGTATGGCCGAGAGCCTTCCTGCCCTTTGGACACCATACTGCCGTACCAACCTGACGCCGCAGAGTACACTCCGCTTTCCGAAGTCGCCAAGTATGCTGAAGATTGCCGTCAGCTGGCACGTTCTCTCACTAGCGAGACTCAAGAACGTCAAAAGACACGACATGACGATACTCATCAACCACCACCCAGCTTTGCTCCCGGTTCACTTGTTTGGCTTTGGATACCAGCCCATATTCCTGGCCTCTCTTCCAAACTCCTGGCGCGTTATCACGGTCCGTACCGTATCATCAATGCCACTTCACCGGTCAACTACATCGTTAAGCCACTCACAGTGTCACCAGACCTGCGTCGTCGCGGGCGAGAGACAGTACATGTCAACCGCCTGAAACCGTATTACGACCCACTCATCTTCTCTGCGCCCTGAGTCGCCAGGGTGGCTATGCTTCGCTCCCGGGGCATTGTAATGAAGCAGAGGCGCCCCTGGGTATGTGCCGACTGAGGAGGAAGACGAAGGACTGTGCCGTGATCGCGAGAGAACCCCGTGCTACAAACAGTCCTTGCAGTGCCTACCAGTACCTAGCGTTCTTACAACGTTATCGACGACAATAAACCTCGTCGCAATAACAAAAGGTGGCACGATAATATTGTTACCAAGCGCTGCTGGAGACGAAGCTGAGGACAGTAGGGAAGACGACGACGCTCTCTGATGTCGCGCAGATTGGTGTTGCCATCTTGTATGTTTTGTATGTCAGTGGCCGCATTGTAAATATTCCTGTAAATATATTTTAAACCTCTTTCCCCGTAAAATTTTGGTGGAGGTGCGGGGTACTCCAAGAAGCACAACGGATTTACGTAGCGGGCGCTCCTTGGCTGCATTGACACTGCCAGCTCAAGGCGAGAATGTTTCGGGCATGTCGCAAACTGCGCCCACTGTCATCCTGGTACAACCGCGCGACCCTGGAACCTTTTCCGGCACAGACAACACCGACGTTGAAGACTGACTTCAACTCTACGAACGGGTGAGCGCGAGCAATCACTGGGACCAGACCGTCATGCTCGCGAACCTGGTATTTTACATTGCGGGAACGGAGAGGAACTCACCAGATAGGGCCTGTGCAAGCAAAAGCTCACTGATTTGTTTGGCAAGCCTGTTGGCCGCCGGCGTGCCGCGCAGAAAGACCTTGCTCAGACGTGCATTGAGTCCTATGTAACATATATTCAGGACGTGCTTGCTCTTTGTCGCAAGGTTTACGAGAAAATGCCAGAAGCGGAAAAGGTCGCGCACATCCTCAAATGAATCGCGGATGACGCGTTTACGCTCTTCGTTTTCAAGAACTCATTGACAGTGCAGGACATCATTGCTGAATGCCGCCGATTCGAAGAAGCCAAAAGCCGTCGCATTGCTCACAACTTTTCTCGCCTTCCTAATACGGCTACAACATTTACCTGCAAGGACCTCCGTTTCCCACCTTTGCAGCCTGCATCCGACAGTACTGTGCACATGGCCCGCCGGGATATTGAAGCTGCATCTCCTGTTCCTACCCAGGTTCGCAGCCCAGACGACTCCCATGCAACAATATCCCTAATCCAGACCGTTGTGCGGCAAGAGTTGGCCAATGTCGGACTCCATTCACTGAGCCCAGCCCACAGACACGAATACCGCTCACCCGGCGTTCCTGATCTACAAAGAAGTTCGTACGCGCGTTCTCGTTATCGTAACCGGGAGGAATGACGCACTTCTGATGATAGGCCTATATACTGCTGTGGACTCGTTGATCATATTTCTCACCATTGTCGCAGCTCTTGGAACACGCAGCCTTGGCAGAGCTATCGCAATGCTGACGCCCGCCTGGCAGTCCCAGCCCGCCGCCACGGATTGAAGAAGGCACCGCTCCAACATGTCTGCCCGCACGACAAAACCGTTCCCCTTCGCCACGCCCACGTCTTTCCTGCTCGCCTCTGCCTCGTCGCTCTCCGTCCCCTTACTCCCGCCGCTCCACGGAAAACTAACGGGCGCAGCTCCGAGAGGTGAGCCTGCCATGACGACCCGACCCGAAATTCCTCTATTTACTCTGCCTGGCCATCACAACCTTATCAACGTGGACGTGGACGGTATAGCTGTGACAGCACTGATTGACACAGGAGCACACATATCGGTTATGAACTCGAACCTCCGTACGCGCCTAAACAAAGTCCCACTCCTGCCCCGCTCGCGTTCGTCCGCGTAGCCGACAGTGAACTCCAGCTGTAACTGTGATGTGTGCCGCCCATGTCACTGTAGCCGGACACCTTTTCTGTTTTACGTTTTGGAGCAGTGCCCACACGAAATCATCTTATAGGCCTTGATTTTCTGTCGGCACATTCGGCCGTTATTGATTGCTCTTCGGGTGTTGTCCAACTCGCCCTACAGTGTGCGGTTGACCCTCTGGATCCTACCCCGAGTCGACTATGCTCCACCGATTACGTTCGCCTACCTCACCGAGCCGTGACCTATATTGCCGTTTCACCCGATCCACCTGTCGCCGATGGCGATTACGTCGTGTCGCGCAAAGCCACCGTCCTCCTGTCGCAGAACGTCGCATTCCCCCACACGGTAGTCCGCGTAAAAGACAATGCCACCTGTCTTCCTGTGGTGAATTTCGGCCGTCTGTCCTCAAGTGCTACCTCAGGGCATATCTCTTGCAACCTTGACCCCGGCTTCCGACTACCACATTTCTGCCTTGACTAGTGATACTGCGACCTCTACCTCTGCTGGTTCGGACCCTACAACCCGAGCATTAGAACCATTCTCGACAATGGTCGCTCCTGACCTTCGGACCCACCATGCGGACGCACTTGATTGCCTTCTCGCCTCGTACCGGGACATTTTCGATCTCGATGACCGGCCACTGGGTCAAACGTCCGTTCTGAAACATCGGATACACACCGGCGACGCCAGCCCGATCCACCGACGGCCCTATCACGTCTGCCCTACTGAGCGCCAGGTCATACAAAGGAAGTCGACAAGATGCTTGCCCGAGATATCATTGATAAGCGTATTAACATTAAGCATAATTAAGTATGCACCGAGGGGGCAATAAGTAGGACGAAATCGAATGGAATAATTAAAAGCAGTGAGGCCACACAGCTTTGTGACATAGGCGCGCTATCACAGGGAATGCTGAGCTGTGCTATTAAATTGCGCTCCTGCAATATCAAAACGGCCATTCTTTCAGAGAGGAATGCAAGCTCGTTAAGGGGACCACGGAGAGAATGCGCGAGACGGGCGCCCAACGCCGCCCCGAAGTTTCCGCACAAACTCTCCGTGACGTCAGGGGTTTCGACCGCGTCTGATTGGCTCTATCGTTAATTGTTTATCAGTGAAGAAAGACAACACTGTATGCTAAAAAGAACCAAACGCTTAACCCAGTAGCTTTCAAGAACTGATTTTCAGTGGCACAGCTGGTTCAGATGCAAGAAAATGCTCTGAAATCCACGACGTTACACTAATGCGCACCCGCACTGAGGTTTCGGAGCGAAATTAAAAAAAAAGCAAGTTTGGTTTTCGGTAATCATCAAACTTTTTCCATTAAAGAAAATAACAAACGATTGAAAATAATGTTTTGAAAGACTAGCAGTCTAAACTATTTCAGTGTTCATCTTTGTTGTGTCTTTAATACGTGTAGATATGATGTGGATATTATCTTCTCCTTAGATAAGTATTTACTACTTATTTGCAACAATGGTGGGTTGTGCCGACAAATCAATGCTGACAAACCGCAGATAGAAGAGCCGCGTCAAAAATGTCAGTCTCAACGAGAAGGAACTTGTGACATTTCGTTAATAGCTGCAGAAGAAAATTCAGGAGCTTCGTTGTACCAGAACAATGCCAGCTACAACCACCAGCCTTTGGTTCGTATAGCTACTTGCACGACATGTTTCCCGGTCAGCATGTCAAGCCGCAGAGCAGCGACAGCGCGTGCAGCGTTAGCACAGTTTAAACGTACCTTGTCTACGGCGAGGCTGCTGAGTCTGACGTCGTACTTTGTCTCCCTTTGAACGACAGTCGCGGAGGGCAACGTGAAAAAAAAAAGAGATGTAACTGCGTCAATCCTTTCAACCGAGCAACAAACTAATTACATCATGACAATATCATGGATACGACGTTCTTCTGCAGAGTGCGAGGTCGCGCGGGTTCGACTCCCCAACCGCAGCGGCCGAATTCCGAATACAAAAACGCTTCCAGGAAACTCGGGTGGTCGAAGTTAATCACCCCCACCCCTCACTTCGGCATCCCTCGTGTAGCCTGCGTGTTGCTTTAGGAGGTTGAAACCCATACTTGTTTGAATACCACCACGCGGTTAAAAACGTGCGCTAAGTGCAACGTGGTTTTGTTTATTAAAGCGTCGTCACGGGCAATCGTAGCTGATTTTTTTTGTAATGCTTTATTTAGACAATTCATTGTCTGGGATGAAGGGGCTAAAGGCAGATGCAACTGCCTGACAGAGGCCCCCCTACCCATACATTACTCAGCGGGTGGGACATTATGAAGGATAGTGCAACAATCTAGAAAAAAAATGAACAAAGTGTATGCGGTACGCAATCAAATACAAAAAGAGCAAGAATCTTACACTGTATACATAGTATAGCATCGGTTAATGCGAGAGAACAACGAAATATTTAAACAAACAAATAATACTAATCAGTGTTACAAAACATTATAAAACAATAGGAGAAAAAATGTAAGAGAACGAGTAGAGACTAAAAAATGGGGAAAAAATATCGAGACCAAATAGAAGAGCTAAGCACCGTACAGAAGTTTTAAGAGCTAAGCAAAAGATAATTTCTAACCTTTTTCTTGAGACTGTAAGCTGACCTGCATTCCTGAATCATATTAGCGATTTCTCGATTATTATTTAGGAAATGAGGTACTAGGTAGGCGGGTCTGAGTACCATAATTGGTTCTAAACATAGGTGTTCTAAGTCGGTTATGCCTAAGGTGATATTGTGAGTTGTCAGATGGCGAAGATGTGGACAGGGTATTTGGGTCATGCAAAATTTCCTTATGTGTAACATAACAAGCCTTAATTGGAATAACTGATTACTTCAGTATGTTTAGTTTGGAAAAAAAATGGCGCTGTGTGGTTAATTCGTTTAAGGTTCTCTAAGCACGAACAGCTCTTTTTTGTAG